>NC_048579.1:66714118-66754118 GCF_013265735.2 Oncorhynchus mykiss
ATCTCTCTCTCTCTCTCTCTCTCTCTCTCTCTCTCTCTCTCTCTCTATCTCTGTGTGTATCTGATCTATTGTGGGGATTAATACCTGTATTAAATGCCTGTATTAATCCCCACTGGGAGCAGGGAGGCGAGATATGCCGCAACACGCCTAGACAGCCCGCCCTTTAGGAGATGCTGCCGGCAGCAGCAACAGGGCCCATCGCCACCAATCTATTTGTGATGCCTTGGGCAGGAAGGGAGCGCTGTGCTGCTGAGTAAGGACGTCTTAATAAATCGTGACATGTTGTTGACCGCATAATGAGCAGTCATTGACAAGGAGCTTCCAGAAGCTTTCAGAACCTGCCGGGTAAAAATAGAAGAGAGACACCCTATACCCCGGTGTGGAGGTACAGTAATGCAGGGATGGACCCTATACCCAGGTGTGGAGGTACAGTAATACAGGGATGGACCCTATACCCCGGTGTGGAGGTACAATAATACAGGGATGGACCCTATACCCCGGTGTGGAGGTACAGTAATACAGGGATGGACCCTATACCCCGGTGTGGAGGTACAGTAATACAGGGATGGATCCTATACCCCGGTGTGGAGGTACAGTAATACAGGGATGGATCCTATACCCCGGTGTGGAGGTACAGTAATACAGGGATGGACCCTATACCCCGGTGTGGAGGTACAGTAATACAGGGATGGACCCTACACCCCGGTGTGGAGGTACAGTAATACAGGGATGGACCCTATACCCCGGTGTGGAGGTACAGTAATACAGGGATGGACCCTATATCCCGGTGTGGAGGTACAGTAATACAGGGATGGATCCTATACCCCGGTGTGGAGGTACAGTAATACAGGGATGGATCCTATACCCCGGTGTGGAGGTACAGTAATACAGGGGTGGATCCTATACCCCGGTGTGGAGGTACAGTAATACAGGGATGGACCCTATACCCCGGTGTGGAGGTACAGTAATACAGGGATGGATCCTATACCCCGGTGTGGAGGTACAGTAATACAGGGATGGACCCTATACCCCGGTGTGGAGGTACAGTAATACAGGGATGGATCCTATACCCCGGTGTGGAGGTACAGTAATACAGGGATGGATCCTATACCCCGGTGTGGAGGTACAGTAATACAGGGATGGACCCTATACCCCGGTGTGGAGGTACAGTAATACAGGGATGGACCCTATACCCAGGTGTGGAGGTACAGTAATACAGGGATGGATCCTATACCCCGGTGTGGAGGTACAGTAATACAGGGATGGACCCTATACCCCGGTGTGGAGGTACAGTAATACAGGGATGGATCCTATACCCAGGTGTGGAGGTACAGTAATACAGGGATAGACCCTATACCCCGGTGTGGAGGTACAGTAATACAGGGATGGACCCTATACCCCGGTGTGGAGGTACAGTAATACAGGGATGGACCCTATACCCCGGTGTGGAGGTACAGTAATACAGGGATGGATCCTATACCCCGGTGTGGAGATACAGTAATACAGGGATGGACCCTATATCCCGGTGTGGATGTACAGTAATACAGGGATGGATCCTATACCCCGGTGTGGAGGTACAGTAATACAGGGATGGATCCTATACCCCGGTGTGGAGGTACAATAATACAGGGATGGACCCTATACCCCGGTGTGGAGGTACAGTAATACAGGGATGGACCCTATACCCCGGTGTGGAGGTACAGTAATACAGGGATGGATCCTATACCCCGGTGTGGAGGTACAGTAATACAGGGATGGATCCTATACCCCGGTGTGGAGGTACAGTAATACAGGGATGGACCCTATACCCCGGTGTGGAGGTACAGTAATACAGGGATGGACCCTACACCCCGGTGTGGAGGTACAGTAATACAGGGATGGACCCTATACCCCGGTGTGGAGGTACAGTAATACAGGGATGGACCCTATATCCCGGTGTGGAGGTACAGTAATACAGGGATGGATCCTATACCCCGGTGTGGAGGTACAGTAATACAGGGATGGATCCTATACCCCGGTGTGGAGGTACAGTAATACAGGGGTGGATCCTATACCCCGGTGTGGAGGTACAGTAATACAGGGATGGACCCTATACCCCGGTGTGGAGGTACAGTAATACAGGGATGGATCCTATACCCCGGTGTGGAGGTACAGTAATACAGGGATGGACCCTATACCCCGGTGTGGAGGTACAGTAATACAGGGATGGATCCTATACCCCGGTGTGGAGGTACAGTAATACAGGGATGGATCCTATACCCCGGTGTGGAGGTACAGTAATACAGGGATGGACCCTATACCCCGGTGTGGAGGTACAGTAATACAGGGATGGACCCTATACCCCGGTGTGGAGGTACAGTAATACAGGGATGGACCCTATACCCCGGTGTGGAGGTACAGTAATACAGGGATGGATCCTATACCCCGGTGTGGAGGTACAGTAATACAGGGATGGATCCTATACCCAGGTGTGGAGGTACAGTAATACAGGGATGGATCCTATACCCCGGTGTGGAGGTACAGTAATACAGGGATGGACCCTATACCCCGGTGTGGAGGTACAGTAATACAGGGATGGATCCTATACCCAGGTGTGGAGGTACAGTAATACAGGGATGGATCCTATACCCCGGTGTGGAGGTACAGTAATACAGGGATGGACCCTATACCCCGGTGTGGAGGTACAGTAATACAGGGATGGATCCTATACCCAGGTGTGGAGGTACAGTAATACAGGGATGGACCCTATACCCCGGTGTGGAGGTACAGTAATACAGGGATGGACCCTATACCCCGGTGTGGAGGTACAGTAATACAGGGATGGACCCTATACCCCGGTGTGGAGGTACAGTAATACAGGGATGGATCCTATACCCCGGTGTGGAGATACAGTAATACAGGGATGGACCCTATATCCCGGTGTGGATGTACAGTAATACAGGGATGGACCCTATACCCCGGTGTGGAGGTACAGTAATACAGGGATGGACCCTATACCCCGGTGTGGAGGTACAACTTATTTAATTTAACTGTTGAAAGTGAGGAAGGACTGGAGCAACTCTAGTGAGAAAGTGGAGGTAGGCTAATAACATTAGGGGAAATATTATGAAAGATAAATAAAGTGCTAAAATGGACCACGTTCTTATTTCCACTCATCCATTGTTTTGGTGCCCTTCCCCAGACCCGTGCCTCGACACAATTCTGTCTTGGAGCTCTATGGACAATTCCTTCGACCACATGACATGGTTTTTGCTCTGACATGCACTGTCAACTGTTTGACCTTATATAGACATGTGTGTGCCTTTCCAAGTCATGTCCAATCAACTGAATTTACCACAGGTGGACTCCAATCAAGTTGTAGAAACATCTCAATGGTGATCAATGGAAACAGGATGCACCTGAGCTCAATTTCGACTCTCGTAGCAAAGGGTCTGAATACTTATGTAAATAAGGTATTTTTGTTTTTTATTCGTTATAAATTTGCAAACATTTTTAAAAACCTGCTTTCACTTTGTCATTATGGGGTACTGTGTGTAGATTTATGATGATTAACTATTTATTTAATTAATTTTAGAACAAGACAGTAATGTAATAACATTTTGAAAAATTCAATGGGTCTGAATACTTTCTGAATGCACTGTATGCGTCAGCCTACTAATAATAAAAATAGGCCCTATTATATTTCCAGATTAAAATGAAATTCGCTAGTCTATACTTGTAACGTTGTAGGCCGCATGTGCAGCACCAGAATCACATGTTCTCTCCCTTCTTTATCATGGTTTGAACGACGTGTGTAATTCCAGTCCGTATAATACAGTATAATACAGTACAGTAATACAGGTCACATTGATAAAGATTTGCCTACTGGAGCTAGTTTCATTCATTTAGTCAAGAGAGCATATACTTAGCTATATCTATGGGCTTTTATGTTTTCTGTCGTGAGTAATGAGCGGTAGCCTATACCATATACAGTATGTATTTAATAACGATAAAATCATTTGGGCTTTTTTGGGCTTGGGCTCATTAAACGTCTTTAATGTAGGGCTCATAACATGTATTTAATGTAGGGCTCATAACATGTATTTAATGTAGGGCTCATTAAACATCTTTAATGTAGGGCTCATAACATGTATTTAATGTAGGGCTCATAACATGTATTTAATGTAGGGCTCATAACATGTATTTAATGTAGGGCTCATTAAACGTCTTTAATGTAGGGCTCATAACATGTATTTAATGTAGGGCTCATAACATGTATTTAATGTAGGGCTCATTAAACGTCTTTAATGTAGGGCTCATAACATGTATTTAATGTAGGGCTCATAACATGTATTTAATGTAGGGTTCATAAAATGTATTTAATGTAGGGCTCATCAGGCTCAGGTAGCATCAGGCTCAGGTAGCATCAGGCTCAGGTAGCATCAGGCTCAGGTAGCATCAGGCTCAGGTAGCATCAGGCTCAGGTAGCATCAGGCTCAGGTAGCATCAGGCTCAGGTAGCATCAGGCTCAGGTAGCATCAGGCTCAGGTAGCATCAGGCTCAGGTAGCATCAGGCTCAGGTAGTCCAGGCTTAGGTAGTCCAGGCTTGAATTTTAGATCAGAGCTCTAAACAAATCCAGACATACACCTACTTATATACCAGGTTACCTGGGAGAAAAGAGACTTATTCTCAGGATGGAACGTTTGTAAAATACCAGGAAAATATTTAGCCCTAGTGTGTGTGTGTGTGTGTGTGTGTGTGTGTGTGTGTGTGTGTGTGTGTGTGTGTGTGTGTGTGTGTGTGTGTGTGTGTGTGCGTTTGTTGCTGTGGGTGTGTATGCATGTGACATGAGCCCATGGATGACCATGTGCTTGTGAGTGTGTGTATCACCTTCCACCAGCCCTTCCACAGAGCAGGACCTAGGATATGACCCACCAGTCACACCCTACACCCTACCACCTACACCCTAGCAGAGTACTAACTGCACCACTCACATCCTAACTGGGAGTCTGTGACCCCAACTTCCTGATGACACAATGGCTCTCCCATAGAGATGGATAGAAGATTCATCTTTGTATCTGTGCAATTATAGCTTCTGTGACAGCATGGGCAGCGCCATTGAGGCCATTTTGAAGTTGTTTTCTTCTTCACGATTGGCTGATCCCTCCTGATGACCAAGTTGGAAATGACTCCAACAAGGTCACTCTGAGGGATCAGCCAATTAAGTTAGAAGTCCCATCAAGTTGACTACATTAAAATGTTTGAAGCCTTCAATGGCGCCGCCCATGCTAATACAGCCTTTTGGCCACTAGAGGCCTCTATCATTCTCTATGGTCTCTCCTTATACAGTATTACTAATAACCATGCCGATAAGTGACGTCTGTGGTTCAAGGTTCCACATGGTGTGACCATCGCTCCCTTCCTGTTCCAGGGGTTGTACTTCCTGTTTCCGTCCGACTCCCACTCAGGTCACTGGAGGTCTCACTACACCCCACTCTCAAATGACACGAGTCAGCTGATAACTGTCAGTATCACAGTGTTTGTGTGTGTGTGTGTGTGTGTGTGTGTGTGTGTGTGTGTGTGTGTGTGTGTGTGTGTGTGTGTGTGTGTGTGTGTGCGTGCGTGTGCGTGTGCGTGTACACATCTATACTTGTGTGTGGGTGTCAGTGTACGTACACACATAAGTGTGCGTAGGGGAAAGGGTGGTTGGTAACAGTAGCTGTGGTGGTTGGTTGGTGTTATGACAGATCAACCTTGCTCACTTCCCTCTGTGTGACGGTAGAGTGGAAACCAAGGCCATGCAGCTCCCTTTTATTTGGCATGCTCAGGCAGACACGATGATACCCACAGGATTAGAGTTCCTGCTATACAATATGACACAATGAAAGACATACAATATGAGAGGACTATTGGTGAGACAATGACTGATCATTACTACATGCGTGCTTAATAAAACGGTTGGTAAGTCCTACCTATAGAGTTAGATGATAATCCACACGGTCGAGACCACACGGTCGAGTACTTTAGCACTCAGGGCTTACCGAAGAACCACGATGCACTGCAAGGCAGATGTCCCAAAAGGTCCCGGATGTCAAAACATAATTCACAATCAAACATTAGTCAATGTTTTAGTCTACAAGGACAATATCTGCTCAGCTCATTATAAACGTAAGCAATACCGTGTATAGTGAACTGCCGTCTTTCAGAGTCAGTCTAAACACAGGAATATATCACAGGAAATGGTGCCTGAAACAGCGTCCCCAGCTACTGCGTGAAACTGTCAACCTGGGGCTCATAACGTTATTAAACTCCAGACATGGAGCAGTGTTGTGATAACTTTAACAGAGAACTGACTACAACATCTGTATGGAGGATGGACAGATGGAATGGAATGACGGACATACAGAATACCGGGGGCCAGAAAGCCAGGTCCACTCTGACATGAAGGACACAGTTGATTCCAACATAGAAAGGAAACCACATTTGTCAGGACGGACGGAAGCACTGAAGGACATACCAACTGTTGGGTGGCCGGACAGACAGGTCCACTCAAACTAATACATGAAGGACACAGCAGATTCCAACCTTGAAAGAAAGCCATGTCCATCCACTTACCGTCCAGGTCAAGTGTTGCCACCTGTTTCAGCAGCACCATGCTCTTTTTCCTCCCTCCCTTAATCTTCCCCTTCAGACAGGGCGGTGGTTTCACTTGGTTTCATTAAAAAGCCACTCCAGAGCTCATTACTAATGCTCCTTCTGAACCGGAATGGCCGCCCAACCTCTGCGGAGGGAAATGGGAGTTTCCCTCTCATTTCATCAGTGCTCAAAAGGTCAAAGGTCGACCTTCGTTTTACAATTGGGTCGCACCCCCCATCGCGTGAGTGACGGAGGTTGGGTAATGTCTTTCAGCGGCTCTTCCACCTACACACACATGATGGATGGCCGCACGCACGCGCACACACAAACATTTTCCACATCCACTCGGAGAATGTACATCCAAATGACTGTGAAAATAAACAATCGAAAAGTGTAGCCACATTGCACCATGGGAGAGGAACCACAGTGGGTTGTTGTGGGAAGTGGTGCCTCGTTGCGAGCAAGAGAGAGAGAGAATTAGTATTTATTTATCAGTGAGATGTTTCCATCCATCTCCTTGACTCCTTGACGGAAGACTCCCACTGAGGTGCTCCCACAGATGTGTACGTTGCTCCATCCTCCCGTTGATGGGATATGGGAGGTTCAGGGAAATAATTTACAAGAAAGGAGGATGTTTGAGTGAAAAAAGAGACACTGATTCATAAAATGGAACTATATATTGAGCATTGTAATAGGTTGACGTAGTCTGAGGAGAGGGAAGCTGTGGATTTTGAGTATGAGTGTTCCATACAGATTGGTTTTCTCCCTTGAGTGAAGCAGTTAAAAGGAGTCAGTTTAAACTTTGCGATTATTGCTCCATTACTAGTTTGACATAAAAGATAAGCAAGGCCATGGAGATTTTCCTGAAAAAGTGACGCTGATCATAAGCATATGGATTCCTAATCATAAACTACATCATACTAATACACTTTAATATGGCTAAATACATCAAACTAGATTCTTCTACCCTGAACTTTCAACAGCACCGTTCAAAAGTATACAGATTTAGTTTAGTGGGACCGGGGACATCCGAAGGACTGAGCGAGCTCAACTCCAGGATGAAAGACAACAAGACCCCTGCTATTGTTTTGCCCAGAAAAGCTTTATCGATGCGGAAAGGTCCAAGAGGGGGGTTCCGAAGGGGGGAACTAATCCATGACCCGGAGGTTCCCTTTAAATCTCATGTATATGTAAATTGTCAAAGCAGCATTGGTGAACGCAGCGGCGGGGATGAGCTGAGACAACAGAAGAGCGCTCATTATTCCCCTATGTAACCTAATCAGGCAGCTTAGGCTTGCAGAAATCCCCCTCCCTCCCTGGCTGGTCAAGGTGAATAGGACCTCAGAGATTCTCCAAAGAGCATTAACTTCTCTGCTTGGCTGCTGAAATTGAAATGTAACCTAATCAAATCAAGTGGGAGTATTTGCACCAGGGTTAATGATGCCACTGATACCATTACAGGGACCTTGCTTTGAGGTGAAAACACCCGCTGGCACCAGCCATGTTAGAAGCTAGCACAAGGAATGCCTACTTTCTCAAAGTCTATCACTATTTTGGGGGGCCAAAACACTCAATGGTAACCAAGGAATTCAATGGTAGGAGTAGGACAATGTTTACCACACTCACTGTAGGGTTCGAGAGATAAGCAGCATGTTATTATGCACACCTGGTTAAAATGGTATGTTCAGTGCATAATATTAGAAATATGTATCTGATTGGATGCGCATAGCTAAATTGGCAGGCCCTCATTGGTTGTTGGCCAGGGTATTCAAGTGTGCTACCTTAGAGTGGGTGCAGATGGACTCAGCTTGGAAACGGCTATGTTTGATCTGCTGTCATGTTGGAAATAAACCGTCTTTGTGATGTTAATGCTTTATACTGTTGAGTTTCTCTTTGTAATAACTAAAAATAACCCCGCTTCCTTTAACTGGGGATGCAACACTCACAAGTGATCTTTAGTTTAGATTTGGAGAAACAAACAAGAAATAACACTTCAGCCAACATGATCTTCATCGGGTTGTGAGCGTTATCTTATTGCTACAGCTGTTTGAGCCGATTTCTCTGTCCAGCCGCTGTGCCCAAAACAGAATACGGCATCCCCAATGAACCAGACAAGTCAATGAAACAGACAGATCATTGAAACGCAAAGAATGTTGTATGTTGGAATTACGTTAACAGGCTGACAACTAACACATCTAAATGGACACCAACATGAGGCGACATGCATTTGAGGTAAACATGCCTGGTGTGCTTTGTGGTCATACGATCCGAGCCACTTGACCTGGAGCACTCTGGGAAATACGGTTAAGAATAAGTGGTGTCTATCAATCATCGGTCTTGCGCGTCATAAATTCCACTTGTCATGGTGACAGTGTCTGTGTGTCTCTCTTGGGGCTTGTCTCTGGGTAGACGGGGGCAGACAGAATGACACAGCACTCCATCCTGCCATTCTATTAAATATTTACATGCTTGTGAAACATATTAAACTAACCGCCGGCGCTCGCATTACCACTCCGGCAGAGGAGTCATATTTAATATGGCTCAGAGATTTTTCCAAGAATATGGCTCTCAAGAGAAGACAGGCTATGTGCACACTGCCCACAAAATGAGGTGGAAACTGAGCTGCACTTCCTAACCTCCTGACAAATGTATGAACATATCAGAGACACATATTTCCCTCAGATTACACAGACCCACAGAGTTCGAAAACAAATCCAATTTTGATAAAATCCCATATCTACTGGGTGAAATACCACAGTGTGACATCACAGCAGCAAGATTTTTGACCAGTGAAGAACAAACACCATTGCAAATACAACCTATATTTATGTTTATTTATTTTTCCTTTCATACATTAACTATTTGCACATCATTACAACTCTGGAGAGAGAGAGAGAGAGAGAGAGAGAGAGAGAGAGAGAGAGAGAGAGAGAGAGAGAGAGAGAGAGAGAGAGAGAGAGAGAGAGAGAGAGAGAGAGAGAGAGAGAGAGAGAGAGAGAGAGAGAGAGAGAGAGAGAGAGAGAGAGAGAGAGAGAGAGAGAGAGAGAGAGAGAGAGAGAGAGACAGACAGACAGACAGACAGACAGACAGACAGACAGACAGACAGACAGACAGACAGACAGACAGACAGACAGACAGACAGACAGACAGACAGACAGACAGACAGACAGACAGACAGACAGACAGACAGACAGACAGACAGACAGACAGACAGACAGACAGACAGACAGACAGACAGACAGACGGAGATTTAGGAATGGGGATTTTTAGACAGAGTGAAGGTTCAAATCCCAGGCGGGGAAGGAAGCTGTACTTGTATCTCTTGGTAAACTGTCATAATTGATTTTTTAAAATAGTTATCCCACCAGTTTAATAAAACACATGGGGAAAACATACCTGAGCTTAAGTCTGTCTGCTGGCTGTCACAATGCATTAGTGTGTCAACTTTCACCTTGAGAATGTGTCCCTGTGAGAAAAATAAGCATGTCACTAGATGCATTGGACATGTATTTTAGCGCAGTCATTCAGATATTGCAGGTCTGACTCATCGTACATCATCTCACATCTGTAGGGTTGCTCTCGCTCTCCATCATTACATACTTGTTTCCATCCTGAGAAATCTCTGAGTAAAATGGTGGCTTGTTTCCTGTGGATGTTGAACGTCTCCTCGCAGAGTCACAGATGCATGGTGGCATTCGGGTGACTCAACTGCCCCGCACTTCGTCGTGGTGATTCGGCCCGGCTGTGGGATACAGGCCCCACTTCCATTCCCAGAGAGAAAACGTTGCTGTGTTTTATCAAGAGAAGAATAACCAGTCAGTCCAGTGCCTGCAGTAGAGGGCTGAGTAACCTAGCCCAGGGGTGGCAGAATCTTCCGTCACCTTCCATTAGTTAACTCCCCATTTTCCTCAGATAAAAATGGGCTAATTTCAGGGATATTCATTGCAACAACATAATTAACTTATCTTATTTATTGTTCTAGGTCATTCCCAGAGCCATTAGCACAATATTATCAGTGCAAGTGTCTGGGAGAGGTCTCACCTTTTACCAGTACCCCAAACAGCTCACAGGACCTTGGGTCACTCAAGTCTGCAGTATGTCTGGCTATTGAAGTGGCTCAGGTCTACTCTAGTCTGTTTTATGCTTTGTTATGCGATCCAGGTCAGGTCACTTGGCTACTTCAAAACAACACTGTGACCACAGAGATGTATTCTCCAGTCATCACTCATATTTTGCCTCATATCCACCCAGTTTTACTGCAGTCCTCGGTCCTAGAGGAACCTGTGTGAATATGAACCATCTGTGTAAATAGAGACTTGTGACAGGCTGCCAGTGAGCGATGGGTCCCACCTGTACTGACGCTTTAAAGCCCTGCACGGAATTCTGCACGGAATTCTGGGAAGGTCTCTTGGGGGTTTTTAAACTGTTGGTGTGCACTTACATGTGCTCATATATGCACTGTAATATGTGTACACTCATGCAGATGAATACAGTACACTAACTCATACACAGCCATACCAATGCACATACACACCTACACAAACACAGACCAACAGACCCACAGACCACACATACATACATACAGAAATTAGTTTCCAGCCAGGTTAGATAAACAACTTCACAATAGTCCAGACAGAGTCACTGGCAATTAGAGTAATGGTGGAAATGACTCTGCATGCGTCAGTTGCCGCAGGAGATGACTGAAGGACATCTCTGCATGCTAATGACTGATGGCTCCTGCCATTGCCTCTCTCTCCCCGGAGCAATCACACTCCCGCAAATTGATGTTTCACATTTGATGTCCCTCAGACACCTTGTAAATCAAGTGTTATTGACAGACATGAGGGATGAAATGCAAGGCGGTGCAACTTAACGACTCCATCAGAGCCAGGTCCATTAAGACATCCTAGGTGACCAATTACGCTCCAAACACCTGCTCAACAAACTGATGTTTGTTGACAGATGTTTTGGGTACAAACTCTGTACTTGTTAATAAGCTGACTGGATGGATGCTGTATTTTATCAATGTCAAATTGATGCCCCAATATGCTTTCTTGTTAATTCACAAAATCTGATAATACTTTTTCACATGTTAAACTTTGTTCAAGGATCAGAGAACAAGCCTGACAAGTTAATCAAATATGCATAGTAATTCGTCATTTTTTCCCGATTTGAGATTTCCCAACAACTCCCAGAGGGTACGCCCTTCTCTATTACAGAACTTTCTATAAGCTGTCAGAAGTCTTCTCATTCCCAGGTGACCAATACAGAAGAACTTCCTGGTTCCTACTACTCTTCGCTATCTGCTTCCCAGACTTCATTCCTATACGACATCAGGGATTTCCTCCCTCAACTCCAACTGGCCGGGAACTGGGAACCGCTCACACTACTGGTATCTGACCATAAAATATATTGGACAGATGGATTCAAAGCACTATCCTCAGAGTGATTAGGTTTCATTATACCAAATGAAACACCCCATTAGGCTTTATTGTCCTATAATAAATGTCTTGAAAGAGGGTCTTCATGTACAAAAAGGTGGGCCCAGGGTTCACAAGGAGGATGACATTGATGCTGACTCTGGGAAATGTGCACGCTGACCAGAGAGAGAGAGAGAGGGGTGGAAAGAGAGAGAGGGTTAGAGAGAGAGAGAGAAAGGAGAGAGAGCATTCTGAATTTAAAATAAATGTCCCTGGCATGTGTCTGTTTCACTGATCCCGAGACCTTGTTCAATTAAATAAGATGTCGTTTGTGTCTTCTGTTATTGGACTATAATTCAGTCCATCTGGAGCCTCTTTGGGAGTGTTTTACCCCTTTTTCTCCACAATTTTGTGATATCCAATTGGTAGTCGGGAGTGTTTCTGCGGCTCAGTTTTTTTAGCAACACAAAACCCAGATTCAACAGCCCTATAGCTGGAGGAGACACCAGACAAAAACCAACACATTCAATTTACAGGGCAACCAGATCTGTGGTGGCTGTGGTCACATTCAAACAGTTTTTCTACAAGTTAAGATGACAAACAGAGGCCTTTTATGACAAAGTCCTGACAAGCTGACAGTAACTGATACCCATCTAATAGGATAATCCTCCATCCCAATAATTTACCACTTTGGAAACATAACATTTCCTCAGCCATGTCGGTTTGCGAAGCCCAGAACGCAAAGTGATATTTTGTTATCAGCACAAGTCCAGAAATTATTAGGGCTTTCAGAAACTGTAATAGTGGAATGGGGAGTTGGGGTGGGGTGGTGGGGGCTTGTTAGAAAATCCACACTGCGGCCAAATGCATAGTCGTCCCCAGCTGAGCTTCATGGCAGAGGATCAATCCCATTCCTCTCCGAGTCCGAGTTCCTTTTCTCCTTTTCTCTCTCTCGCTGTCAGCCAGACGTTTGAGGGAACTGACGCACGGCAGCTTTGAAAACAGCCTCTGGTCCTGCTGGTGTGAACTGGGCCTGTCAGCTTCAGAGACGGACCGTTCATCTGCTCCACACACGCTGTGCCGCTCGCGCTGTACTCAGAACAGCCCTTATTGTGTCAGCCAGAAAGAACCAACAAGATACTGTACAATACTGACATTCCAGTTCTTCAGATGTGGAGATTTGAGTGGCAGGCTGCTGGAAGGTTTTCTATTAGATGGATACAGTAGGCTCTGGTAATGGAATAGATACCGATGGATAAAATGAATCAAGCAGATACTTCATAATACGTGCAAGCACATTAATCATACCTTTGAAGATGTGTGATACTAACGGTGTGGTGGAAAACCACACTAGTCACCTGCCATGGTGAATGAAGCCTCACGCCACCACAGCATTAGCATTGTGGGATGTGAAAGGTCCCCCTCGGTTTCGTCCAACTTTTTAAAAACCTCTGAAGCATGCGTTCTATTCATCAGCTCATCTCACTGACAATGCTGCATCCGGGCCAACTTTTCACTTACTAGCTGTCTGTTTGTAAAGCAAAAAGGAAACACAAATAAAAGAGAGAAAGAAAACCTTTTTGTGAGGCTCACACACATGTGGCCACCACTCTGATAACATTAGAGCAGTGCCTGGGACAATGTTAGTTCAGAGATAACCCCAGGCCCCAAAACCATCCCAACATCCTGTTTTTTACTGATTGGGGGTTGACAATAGTCGCATCTCTCGCTCTGTGTTTTTGTTCTGGGTTGATTGTTGTTGGATGATGGGTGAAGCAGTGCCCTCTCGTTTCCCTCAGATGTTCGGGAGGGATTAGCCCGTTAGCTCAGCAATGTTTTTGGTGGATTTCACCCCTAAGCTCTGTGCTTCTGTCACACTGTGGTGAAAGACAGCCTGTTGGTATTGGCTCAGAACGCCCTCTGACTCACTCGCACAGGTGCACTATGGGGAAATGATTCCACTTTACACAGAGTAGCACAACACATGCCATCTCTCTCTATATATAATCTACCCACTGGGCACATACGTCAGTTCAACGTCTAGTTTTAATTTACATTTGGTTGACTTGTCAACTAACGTAAATTCAACCAAAAATGTCACCATTGGATTTCGGTTAAGTTAAAAAAGTATCCCATGTTGATGACTTTTTGCAAATCCAATCAGTTTTCTACATTGATGCAATATCATCACATTGATTTGTCTGGTTGAAATGAAATGGAAACAACATTGATTCGACCAGTTTTTGCTCAGTGGGTAAATTCTCTGGAAAAACCAAACATCACTCAAGTTTCAGCATGAAAAGCCTGATTTGGGGAAACACATTGAATTTACAGAATTTAGCATTTTTATAGCTTAAAACTTGAATCCTTTAAAAAGGGCTAAGAAACCCAAAGCAAACTGCTCTGTTTCTACTTTGGTTACAGGCCTTAGCACAGTGGACAGGTTTATTCTCTGCTGCTAATCCAGTAGTGATTACCACGTCTTATTGTTGTACAGGAGGGGATCATGTTAAAACAACAATTGTCAGCAGGAAAAATGTCAGTGTAAACCTACAGCACAAAACAAGACACGCCCTTGGCCTCCACATCTCTTTCCTTGTACAATCACTGCCATTATTCACACTGAATGGAAGGATGATGTTGTACATGTCAACACAACATGGTGCGGCTCTCGGGCCATGGCTCATAAAACCTACAAGCTCTCAGTCTCACGTCAGAATTAGACTTTCACCCATGTTTTCCAAACGTAACATTTCAACTAGTTTAAGGTTAAGTTTAGGCATAAACATCAACTGGTTAAGGTAAGGGTTCATGTTTGGGATAGGCTTAAAACAAAAATGTAAAAAACAACTTTCTATTGCTGGATTCAAACGGGCAACCTTTGGAATCAGAGGCAGACACTTACTCGAAGGTAACAACGCTCACTGTTGCCCCGAGTGGCCGGTTTCCACGTCATCTCCTGGCGTCCTCAGACATGGATGGACTTTGAATACTGACTTGTATCAGGGGTGACCTGCCTGTATAAAACACCTGCATGCTACAGGTGTGTATATTATGTGGGTGATCAACATCATGTAATTAACATTCATCTCCTGCAGCTACTAATGACATTCATAATTGCCAACATGAGGCATGTTTAACTAGCATAAGTTGTTTAAGTGTATGCTTAGAGGCAATGTGTTTGAATGCTTTGAGGTAACACTCTCTTCCACAGTATGGAAAACAGCCCTGTATCTTGCCAACTCCATTGATCCCAAAATGCATCAGATTAGCCGGGTGGCCACAAAGGGAAGGAATTAATATATATATATATTTACAGAAACGATCAGCGGTTTACCGGCCAAAACATCAGTTCATGACTATCAGGGTCAGGTGAGATCTCATCATCGGGGTCTCCCTTCCCTACCTGTCCCTACCACAGGGGCTGGTAGCAGCGTCGGCGGTGACCAGGAGTGGTCAGCTAACCATTTCGACCCAGGGGAGCGCTTCTGAAGAAGGGGGATTACCTTGATCCAGCCCCCGACACTCCAGACCCAAACAAAAGATGGAACTCCTGAGCTCAGAGCCCCTCGGGCCCCCGGTGCGTTAATCCCATTCCAGCTGGACACAATCCGTCTGGCCAGAGCCCACACTGAGGCACTAAGCTCCCATAAGAGGCTTGGAGGAGAAGTCAGACAGCTCGTCAAGGATGAGGACTTAATTAGCCATGCAAAGTCAACCTGGCTAATTGAAAAAATCTCATCGAGTGGCGTCCCAAGAGAGGAGCGCGCTCTTGTTTACTTCGTCCCAAGGTGTTTTGTTGCTTTGTGCCGAGAAATGCCAGAGATGTGGATGAGGTACCCCGCTGCTTCACACGTAGGCCGAGTCCAAAGGAATTCTGATGAGAGCCAAGGCTTTGCCAACATACTGGATCTTGGACTTCTACAGCTAGTCTGGCATGACTGGATTCATCTATGGGGTATGGACATTTTAGTAGAGCAGATATGGAGGGATTCTTGTCTAATTATGTTATTGTGGTCAAAAGGAGGATTTGAAGAGTTCACACAAACACATTAGGCAGTGTCTGTGTGTGCACCAAGGAGTATCTGGAACCAGTGAGACATATCACTAGAGTTAATTATCTTGTTTGTTTATCCAAGGCGAGTTGATGTCAGAACTCAGTCAGCACTCAGCTGGTAGACAGAGAACACACCTCAGTTATGTAAAACAGAATATCTCTCTATCTCCCTCTCTCAATTCAATTTAAGGACTTTATTGGCATGGAAAAGATATGTTAACATTGCCAAAGCAAGTAAAGTACATAAAAAACAATACAAATAAATAAATAGCCACATTACACTCACAAAAGTTTCTAAAATAATAAAGACATTTCAAATGTCATATTATGTGCAAATAGTTAAAGTACAAAAGGGAAAGTGCATCAACATAAATATGGGTTGTATTTACAATGGTGTTTGTTCTTCACTGGTTGCCCTTTTCTTGTGGCAACAGGTCACAGATCTTGCTGCTGTGATGGCACACTGTGGTATTTCACCCAGAAGATATGGGAGTTGATAAAATTTGGGTTTGTTTTCAAATTCTTTGTGGGTCTGTGTAATCTGAAGGAAATATGTGTCACTAATGTGGTCATATATTTGGCAGGAGGTTAGGAAGTGCAGCTCAGTTTCCACCTCATTTTGTGGGCAGTGAGCACATTGAGAGTCTTCTCTTGAGAGCCAGGTCTGCCTTCGACGGCCTTTCTCAATAGCAAGGCTATGCTCAGTGAGTCTGTACACATTCAAAGCATTCCTTAAGTTTGGGTCAGTCACAGTGGTTAGGTATTCTGCCACTGTGTACTCTCTGTTTAGGGCCAAATAGCATTCTAGTTTGCTCGGTTTGTTTGTTCATTCTTTCCAATGTGTCAAGTAATTATCTTTTTGTTTTCTCATGATTTGGTTGGGTCTAATTGTGTTGCTGTCCTGGGGCTCTGGGGGGTTTGTGAACAGAGCCCAAGGACTAGCTTGCTTAGGGGACTCTTCTCCAGGTTCATCTCTCTGTAGGTGATGGCTAAGTTATGAAGGTTTGGGAATTGCTTCCTTTTAGGTGGTTGTAGAATTTAACGGCTCTTTTCTGGATTTTGATAATTAATGGGTATGGCCTAATTCTGCTCTGCATGCATTATTTGGGGTTTTACGTTGTACACGGGGTATATTTTTGCAGAATTCTGCATGCAAAGTCTCAATCTGGTGTTTGTCCCATTTTGTGAATTCTTGGTTGGTGAGTGGACCCCAGATCTCACAACCATAAAGGGCAATGGGTTATATAACTGATTCAAGTATTTTTAGCCCGATCCTAATTGGTATGTTGAATGTTATGTTCCTTTGATGGCATAGAAGGCCCTTCTTGCCTTGTCTCTCAGATCGTTCACAGCTTTGTGGAAGTTACCTGTGGCGCTGACATTTAGGCCGAGGTATGTATAGTTTTTTTGTGTTCTAGGGCACCGGTGTCTAGATGGAATTTGTATTTGTGTTGCTGGACCTTTTATGGAACACCATTATTTTTGTCTTACTGAGATTTACTGTCAGGGCCAAGGTCTGACAGAATCTGTGCAGAAGATCTAGGTGCTGCTGTAGGCCCTTCTTGTTTGGTGACAGAAGCACCAGATCATCAGCAAACAGTAAACATTTGACTTCAGATTCTAGTAGAGGCTGCAGACTGTTCTAGTGTTGATATATATATGTTGAAGAGGGGGGAGCTTAAGCTGTACATGGATTTTATAATGTCGTATGTTTTTCCCCCAACAACACTTTCCATCAATTTGTATAGCAGACCCTCATGGCAAATTGAGTCTAAAGCTTTTTTGAAATCAACAAAGCCTGAGAAGACTTTGCATTTGTTTTGGTTTGTTTGTCAATTAGGGTGTGCAGGGTGAATAGGTGGTCTGTCGTACAGTAATTTGGTAAAAATACAATTTGACATTTGCTCAGTACATTGTTTTCATTGAGGAAATGTACAAGTCTGCTGTTAATGATAATACAGAGGATTTCCCCAAGGTTGCTTTTGACGCATATCACACGGTATTTACTGGGGTCAAATTTGTCTCCACTTTTGTGGTTTGGGGTGATCAGTCCTTGGACCCAAATACTGGGGAAGATGTCAGAGCCAAGGGTGGTTGTTAAATAGTCTAAGTATAGCCAATTGGAATTTGTGGTCTGTATATTTGATAATTTCATTGAGGATACAATCAACACCACAGGCCTTTTTGGGTTGGAGGGTTTGTATTTTGTCCTGTAGTTCATTCAATGTAATTCAACAATACAGTGGGTTCTGGTAGGTGTTAATAGTTGATTCTAAGATTTGTATTTGATCATGTATATATTTAGCAGTTAGTTCTTTGTTGTAGGGCCAAAAGGATTGGAGAAGTGGTTTACCCATACAGTTCAGTTTTGGATAGATAACTCTTCGTGTTGCTGTTTGTTTAGTGTTTTCTAATTTTCCCAAAAGTGGTTAAAGTCTATGGATTCTTCAATTACATTGAGCTGATTTCTGAAGTGTTGTTCCTTCTTTTTCCGTAGTGTAGTTCTGCTTTGTTTTAGTGATTCACCATAGTGAAGGCGTAGACTCAGGTTTTCTGGGTCTCTATGTTTTTGGTTGGATAGGTTTCCCAATTTCTTTCTTAGGTTTTTGCATTCTTCATCAAACCATTTGTTGTTGTTGTTAATTTTCTTAGATTATCTCTCTCTCTCTCTCTCTCTCTCTCTCTCTCTCTCTCTCTCTCTCTCTCTCTCTCTCTCTCTCTCTCTCTCTCTCTCTCTCTCTCTCTCTCTCTCTCTCTCTCTCTCTCTCTCTCTCTCTCTCTCTCTCTCTCTCTCTCTCTCTCTCTCTCTCTCTCTCTCTCTCTCTCTCTCTCTCTCTCTCTCTCTCTCTCTCTCTCTCTCTCTCTCTCTCTCTCTCTCTCTCTCTCTCTCTCTCTACCCCCCATCCTTTCTTTCAACATAATGTGTTTAGAAATGTCATATCCCCCCTCGCTCTTGCCATTGTAATGTCAGTCTCCCTCCTTGGTCTCAATCACCATAATGTGTTGGAGTATGTTAGGGACCTCTTCTGCATAATGTGTTTGACAATGCTGACCCCCCCAGCCCATCTATGTCACTTACACCTAATGTGTTTGAGAATATACAATCTGTATTCCCCCTCCCCCCCACACACACATACACTCACACAACCACCACCAACCCAACCACCTCCATTTTTAACATACAGACTTTTGTCTTAGTGGATTGTGATAGACAATGCCCCATATCAACCCCCATAAACAGCATGTGTTTTTAAGAGCCTGGGACACTATACTTCAGATACTATCTACAGGGCTAGAAGTGGTTCCATCGCATACAGAGGCCATATTCCCCTACTCTACTCTGTTTGGGACTATTGGTCTTTCTTTCCCCTGGCCTCTTTCATCATATTTCTCGACCTCTCATTTCCAACCGCTGTTACTCCCTCTCTAATTTCTAACCCCTGTTTTTCCCTCAGTCTCCCCTCAGACTTCCTTTCCCCTGGCCTCTATGTGCCTGGGCCTCTCAGTCTAGAATACGACACGCTGACTGACCCACAGCTGCAGAGCAGTCATTCAGAGCTGTGATGCTAATGGCGTGGATCTGCTAGGAGCTAGCCAATCCTACCTCCACAGGGCTGGAGCCACCAGGGAGGTAAGTGACAACAGGGCTGTCCAGCCTAGTCCTCACAGAGTCATCAATCACAGGTGAAGACAAGGCACGCACTCAAAAAGCCATTCAACAAGTTTCCTGAGACAGAGAAAAAAATACTTATTCTAACCCTTTTAATTGTTTCAGTGGTAGTTCTACTTGCCTATTCGGTGGCTGTGAGGTACTATAGCAGCAATGCCTTGGTGGTTGTCCCTCAAACATCCATCAATACTGGCATTAATGCTCTGCAAAGTCAGGGTTCCACCATGGTTATTACACATCCTGCTTTCTCTCATAATACCTGCTCAGAATCCCTTGGCACATACTTTGTTATCGCCCAATAATCTCTGTCCGCTTAATATCAAATGCAATGCTTACAGAATCAGTTGAAATAACAGTGGTGGTGTTTTAAGCAATTAACCTTTTCGCTGTGTAAATGGCTTCGGGGGATATGGGGGCTCTGTAAGGGCCCTGCTGGGGGATGAATGTCTGCCTATCGCCCACCGGGAAACACAAACACCACGTTTCAGAGAGGCCCCAGGCCCTGACAGGAGAGAGTGAGAGAGTGAGAAAGTGAGTGAGAGAGTGAGAGTGAGAGTGAGCGTGAGAGTGACAGACAGACAGACAGACAGACAGACAGACAGACAGACAGACAGACAGACAGACAGACAGACAGACAGACAGACAGAATAAGAGAAAGAGAGAGAGAGAGAGAGAGAGAGAGAGAGAGAGAGAGGGAGAGAGAGAGAGAGCACGAGACAGACTGAGAAAGAGAGAGAGCCTCTGCGCATCGTGTGTGAGTGCATGGAGACGAGAGGAGAGGAAATCAGTGTGGTCTCCAGAGGAACCCGTTGGGAGTTCAGTGTTGGCCCGCTGACAAAGGGTTGAGGGAGGGAGGAAAGGGGGGAAGAGGGAGGCATTACTAAATTCCAAATCAGGCCCATGCAGCTAGCGCACATAAACACTCCATTGTCCTTTGATGTTGTGGGCTGCAGCCAGTCAGACAGCTAGTCATACATCACACAGCAGCTCTAGTAGCCCCTCCAACTACCCCCAATACACCCAGAGGATAATATTACAGACCCCCTCTTCTCCTACCCCCCCAAAAACCCCTTACCTGTAGGACTAATACCCTGGGTTTGATAATGGAGCGCTGAGTCTGAATCAGGTCTGCAGGAAGGAGACATGAAATTGCCTTCCCTGTAGCCTCAGACTGCAGTATATAAAGCCTTCACCTCAATCACCAGGAGAATAAGACCTATTGTTACAGTGTGTGGACGGTGTTGGGTAAGTAAGTGAAACTCCACAATAAATGGAAGCCAATGATTCATGGAGGTTTACACAGAGCTCAGTTTGAATCCTGGGGAGAATACGGACTCAACTGTGTGGTTATGAACAGACAATATAATGCCAACCTCAGTTCCAGGTCCAGGTCCTACAAAAACTATCTTTTCATTCACAGTTTCGCTTGGCATTTGGCATAACGAATTGCTTTTGTCAAACGGCTCAATTTGAACTGATGAAACTTGGCTCTGAAAGAGGGTGTGCCAAAGAAATCTCCCATACACTCTGAGCAAGCGTTGAAACTCAGAAGCCACGTTGAAACATTTCCCGCCCGCTGACCCCATCCACTTCAGGTGAAAGAGGGGTCAGCGGATCACGCTCAGAGGGGTCCTAATGGACAGCGGTCAAATGGCCAGAGGTCAGCGAGTCATGTTTGTCCTTCCTTGGGCCGGTCACAATAGAGAGCGGTGGATAGATGGATGAATGTTTGGATGGGATGAAAGAGTCAAGTGGAAGAATAACAGTGGTCTGGCTCTTATCAGTGAGACAGACAGCAGTGAAGCTGGACAGACTGGGGAGCTAACTGTGTGTCTCTGACTATGTCAGTAAACTACTCCATCACCCACCGGGGTGCCCACTCCACTAGGCACTGGCTTGAAAAGACTTCTCTACAGGACACATGAGTTATTTATCCCAGGTAAGCTGACACAGGAAAACATGTGGCGGGGGAAAAGGGTTGGGTTAGTGTTCATGTTAAGGGTACAATGCATGTACCTTAACAGTGTTTGGTAAAGGGGGTGACTAAAGTGGGTTTTTGTGGGCTACCTCTTTGTAAGTTGGGCTATAGGAAATGGATGTGAGGAAGTCTGAGTTAGCGGTTCATTAATGAGCCCCCACCTCCCACTGTAAGCTATAGACCCATAGAGGAAGGTAGTCAGACCAGACCAATGTTTGTTTAATTAACACAGCGAGAGAGAGCTCTGGTTCTGTCAATGGCCACCGTCTGTCTGTCTGTCAACAGGCTCTGTTGTTGAGTTATTTTTCTGTGACACGGCTGGCCATTGATCCGGACCCGCCGTTAACATTGAGTGACAGACAGGGAGGCGGGTCGATCCAAACCAGGCCCTTTACAGACATTGACCCAGACTCCCGACTTCTGTGTCAGCTCCAACCCCGTCGATGTCATCGATGGCCAAATCTCTCCCTTGAGGCGTAACTGGGTGCGATTGATTTGGGGTGGGGTTAGGGGATGGGGAGCGGGGGGCACAAGTAGAGTGATAATCAAGGACCATGAGGAATCGACCCCCATCCACACACAGTGACATATATCTTTGGGTTGTCCAGAGCTGTCTGCCATTACACATGAATTAAGACTCAGAGTTCCCACTCAATCGCATGACCTGTATATCGCCTGTCCTCTTGATCGAACTTGATTTAAGAATGGGTGTATAGGAAATGAAAAAGTTAAACCAATATGGATTTAATGTCAAATAGCAGATTGAATGGTTATTGTAATGTTACAAGGCAGTCCTGTGCTTCTAGAGTTACTTCACGCTCTCCTTGAGGCTAGCACGCTGCATCTCCCTCACAGACCATTCATGATGTGTTAAACCAAGGATAGGCTACCATACATAACCCTATATCTCTCCATCCTTCTTCTCCTGCTCTTTCTGCCTGTCCTCCTGCCTCGCCCTCTCTCTTTGCCTGTCCTCCTGCCTCTCCCTCTCTCTTTGCCTGTTCTCCTGTCTCTCCCTCTCTCTTTGCCTGTCCTCCTGTCTCTCTCTCCCTTCCTCAAGGGAGTCGCTCAAACAGACAGGGCCAATTTTCAGGAAATTGCTCCTCGTTTTAATGTACTGCTGGACATCCACAGAGATGTGATCCGCCGTCACTTTCAGTTTCTTCTCCTAAAAGCAGCAGTGCCCAGCGCAGGTGTGAGGACGTGACACATGCAATACAGTCTGGGACAGAAAGAGCTCCCCTTTCCCCTCTTTGGAAGTGACACACTATCCTACAGCATCCATGTACTCCCAGGTTACGCAAGGTTAGGACCCATGATATCCAGACAGTAAATATACTAGGGCTGGAGGATACCAGTACTGCGACACTCGTTAATATCGTGGCAAGGGAACAAAACATGGATTTAACCTCTTTAGGAAAACATCCCTAATGTTGGAAAAAACATCCTTATGTTGTCATCCAGTCACATGTATTTATTTTCCAAGCGATATCCTGAAGGCATAAGACTGAAACATGCTCTTCGTTTTAGTGTTAAAGGCACTTCAAATGGTTTTATTCTTTTGAGCACGGATTATATGAAGTATATTCGTTTTGCATCTCGGCCTCCTTGGGTTAATCCTTTTCATGGTTCTGAGTGCGAGAACCTTTTAAACTCCCCAAGCTCTATCACACAATACTGTATTATCATTAAAGGACCAAAGGGTTTGGTCTGCTTTGTGTTTTCTTTTTGTCATGGAAAGAATATTCCGGTGCTGGTATCGTCACAGTCCTAAAATGTACTGTAACATGTTCAGAGATTAAAAGGTTACACACACATGGAGGACAGGTCATGATTGACCTCTATCTCGAGGCTCCTATACAATGTCAAACCCAGTCCAACTCAAAACGAAGGTCAGAATATAATCGATGGGAATGCAGCCCTATTGGGTTGAAAGCTGCTCTGGTGGCTTGCAGTCATTTGACAAACACCAACTGTCACAATATTTTAGGAACCGCCAGAGACCCTGCTTTAGTGAACAGGAAAGCAAAGTGTATTCATTGGAGATCGAGTTAACCTCTGCTATCTGGCTATCGCCGGGCGGATTTCAGGGCCGGAATGCCGAGTGTGCGTTGACATCATCCGTATCGAATGACACTGTTCTACTGAGCTGTGATGTCTAGATAAGATAATGGCCCCACAGTGACAACACTGACACATTATAACGATTAGAGGTTACTTAAAGGGCCAATCTGCAATTGCTATATCAATTTTTGGACTTATAAATGTATGAAACATTCACATTGATTCAAATTCAACTGTCATACCCCCATCAGAACCCAGAATACTAGCTTGTTTTACGTCAATGTTGGTAAGCATTGTAAATCTAAACACACACTGTGTGGCCTCAAAACTTTAAACTTTCATTTTGATATCTTAGATGGTCGGTCCTTGCATCCACAGCTCTGTCCGTGAATTTGAGAGTGGTTACATTTCTCCAGGCCCATACCTCAGCGTTTTACCAACATAAAGGCGGGTGGATGCTTTGTTATTTTTTCAAAAGCTAATTGCCCCTTTAATGGGATTAATCTGTGAACAATTACTGACCCCATTTTGAGGGGAAATGTAAACTATTCTCTGATTTCAGAGCGCTGATAATGGAAGAGATAGGAGACACCAGGAGGCTCAATTGGTTTGCTTTGGAGTTACTTTGACACGTGCAATTGTCACACGTTTTAGAGCATGCGATGATAATGCCTTCCATTCATTAATGGTCCAATAAGGCTAGCGCTAGCCAGAGGCAGTTGAATGGTCCAATAAGGCTAACGCTAGCCAGAGGCAGTTGAATGGTCCAATAAGGATAACGCTAGCCAGAGGCAGTTGAATGGTCCAATAAGGCTAGCGCTCGCCAGAGGCAGTTGAATGGTCCAATAAGGCTAACGCAAGCCAGAGGCAGTTGAATGGTCCAATAAGGATAACGCTAGCCAGAGGCTGTTGAATGGTCCAATAATGCTAACGTTAGCCAGAGGCAGTTAAATGGTCCAATAAGGCTAACACTAGCCAGAGGCTGTTGAATGGTCCAATAAGGCTAACGCTAGCCAGAGGCTGTTGAATGGTCCAATAAGGCTAACGCTAGCCAGAGGCTGTTGAAGCGAACTAAATTTGGTTAAAATGTGCACTTAACTTTACATTTTGGGTGAAATAATACAATGTCGGAGTTGGACAGCGACTGCAGGGAAACTTGTTGCAGTTTGTCGATAAGGCTGCTTTATAAATATGAAAGGGTTGTTATTCAGGTTTGAAGTGTTAGACGGCATGTCCATCCATTTCTCTTCAGAATTTCAGACGTCCATTCCTGTTCAGAGTGCTGGCGGTGCAGAGAGTAATCTGAAGGTGTCAACAACAGTCAAGGAGAAACGTCCTCACTTCTTTAAGTCTTCACCAAAGAGCAGCTAATGGAAAATTCCTCTCTCTGTCCTTCTTTCTCACTCATCCCCCCTCTCCCTCTCTCTTTCTTTCTGTTTCGCTATCTATCTCTCTCACACAGACTAGTTTATTATCCCAGCACAACTGGGTAGAATTTTGCAGCAGAGTTGTCAGAAAATGTTTATTTGGAATATGTGAGGTCTACCACATCTTTGACAGTTTATATGCACACACAGACAATAACACAGTTTTTAGTGGAGAGATTTAGTGGTTGGAGCTCACTTACATTTTAATTGTAGTGTATGCAACTTTGAATGATGCTCTCCGCAAATATTTCCTATCATGGATGGGTGCCATGGTAATGAGGGCAATAGCAATGTTGAGTTTATTACTGTGAGACTCTGGCACTAACTATAGAAGCTCAGAGAGTTGGGGATAAAGACCATGAGTCCATTTCATTTACAAGTGATACTCATTCAAAGATATGCATACGTTGTCAAAACCTCTGATACATGCTGAACACACATGGTCAATGATGGAAATCACAAGCATGAGTACACGAACACATACACACATGCACATACACACACACGCACAAATATACGCGCACACACACACATGCACACACGCACGCACGCACACACACAAACGTATTGCAGAATGACAGAGCTGACCTTGTCTGACATTCACACAGACACATCCCATCCCCTGAAGGCTTGTTCTGACCCCCTCATCAGGTTCATCTACATAAACCAATCAATAAAGACATGATTTAACACAGAATCCCTCAATCTCTCCTGTCAATACCGACCAATGTTACCAAACACAACAAATCCATCCATCAATATGACGTGTTGTTCAACCCAAACCACCATTCATCAATGTTGGACGTTTTTCACATTTCAAAACATCTATAAATCATTAAGGCATCTTTCCAAACATTCATGTTGGTCAATAGGTACAAAGTCTAAAGACAATAAGGCACTGACCTCCCCTCAAGGACCCTTAAAACACTATCGCTGCAAAGTTATTGTTTTACATAGATCTCCTCCCTGTCTTTCTTATATACCTATAGTGGAAATTTGATAAATCAGGAAGTGAGGTTTGGGTGACTTCTAATGGCCTGTATTGATCAGTTTAGGTTGACGTTGGGTCAGTTTTGCATTTCCCTCACTAATGGTTGCAGTTAGGATTGGGGGAGGGAAGCTCATCGGATGTGGCAGGGCTTGCAAACTATTACAGTCTACAAAGGGAAACACAGCCGCGAGCTGCCCAGTGACACGAGCCTACCAGACAAGCTAAATTACTTCTATGCTCGCTTCGAGGCAAGCAACACTGAAGCATGCATGAGAGCATCAGCTGTTCCGGACGACTGTGTGATCACAGCATGCGCTGACCAACTGGGAAGTGTCTTCACTGATATTTTCAACCTGTCCCCGACCGAGTCTGTAATACCAACATGCTTCAAGCAGACCACCATAGTCCCTGTGACCAAGAACACCAATGTAACCTGCCTAAATGACTACCGACCTGTAGCACACACATCTGCAGCCATGAAGTGCTTTGAAAGGCTGGTCATGGCTCACATCAACACATAATCCTAGAAACCCTAGACCCACTCCAATTTGCATACCGCCCCAACAGATCCACAGATGATGCAATCTCTATTGCACTCCACTCTGCCCTTTCCTACTAGCTAAGGGCCCTGGAACTAAACACCTCCCTCTGCAACTGTATCCTGGACTTAATGACGGGCCGCCCCCAGATGGTAAGGGTAGGGAACAACACATCTGCCACGCTGATCCTCAACACAGGAGCCCCTCAGGAATGCGTTCTCAGTCCCCTCCTGTACTCTATGTTTACCCACGACTGCATGGCCAAGCACGACTCCAACACCATCATTAAGTTTGCCAATGACACAACAGGCCTTATCACCGACAACAATGAGACAGCCTGTAGCGAGGAGGTCAAAGACCTGGCAGTGTGGTGCCAGGATAACAACCTATTCCTCAACGTGATCAAGACAAATGAGATGATTGTGGACTACAAGAAAAGGAGGACCTAGCACACATCCATTCTCATCGACGGGGCTGTAGTGGAGCAGGTTGAGAGCTTCAAGTTCCTTGGTGTCCACATCACCAACAAACTATCATGGTCCAAACACACCAAGACAGTTGTGAAGAGGGCCCAACAAAGCCTATTCCCCCTCAGGAGACTGAAAAGATTTGGCATGGGTCCTCAGATCCCCAAAAAGTTATATTGAGAGCATCCTGACTGGTTGCATCACCGCCTGGTATGGCAACTGCTCGGACTCCGACTGCAAGGTACTACAGAGGGTAGTGCGTACGGCCCAGTACATCACCGGGGCCAAGCTTCCTGCCATCCAGGACCTCTATACCGGCTGAGGGGCTGTGGGATCGAAGGACCTGCTGAGGGGCCGTTGTAGGGACCTGCTGAGGGGCTGTTGTAGGGAGGGACCTGCTGAGGGGCCGTTGTAGGGACCTGCTGAGGGGCTGTTGTAGGGACCTGCTGAGGGGCTGTTGTAGGGAGGGACCTGCTGAGGGGCCGTTGTAGGGACCTGCTGAGGGGCTGTTGTAGGGACCTGCTGAGGGGCTGTTGTAGGGACCTGCTGAGGGGCTGTTGTAGGGAGGGACCTGCTGAGGGGCTGTTGTAGGGACCTGCTGAGGGGCCGTTGTAGTGACCTGCTGAGGGCCTGCTGAGTGGCTGTTGTAGGGACCTGCTGAGGGGCCGTTTTAGTGACCTGCTGAGGGCCTGCTGAGTGGCTGTTGTAGGGACCTGCTGAGGGGCCGTTTTAGTGACCTGCTGAGGGCCTGCTGAGTGGCTGTTGTAGGGACCTGCTGAGGGGCCGTTTTAGTGACCTGCTGAGGGGCTGTTGGCGGGACCGGCTGAGGGGCTAAAAGAGGCCATCAGGGACATGATCTCAGTGAAGGAAAACTAAGGGGACCGGAATGGCAGCTCCAATCGAAACACACACATACAACTCTAATGGTTGACAGGGGCTACACACACATAAATACACAGACACATGCACACGCGTGCACACGCGTGCACACACACACACACACACACACACACACACACACACACACACACACACACACACACACACACACACACACACACACACACACACACAGGATATAGTAGCAGATCAGTCCCAACACACACACCCTGAGCTCATTACAAATCCCCCTCTGCGCTGATGAACAGTTGACAACTTAGCACCCTCGAATCGTTTTCACAGTTATCAAACTTCCTCACCCCTCTCCTCCACACATCAACTCTCAGTGGAGAGGATATGGCTCTCTGAATCTTGTCTGCTGCGATAGAAAGAGGTCAGTACTCCATCTTATCAAGGCGCTTCCCGACCAACTCCTATCTTAGCTGTAATTGTTCCCACTAGCTATCTGTCCTAGCAGCAAGCCAAGCAGCTACGCTCTGTAACCTTTGAGAGACGAGTTGGGAACTTTTTTTAATAGGAAAGTGAGTTAGTCTCCCGTTCTCCCCTTAAAGCCAAGGGGTCTGTCATGACTAATATCTCCTTCAATCACACAGATGGGTATCTGTCTCCCGGGGCCTATTTTCCACTCGCCCAGTCTTTGTAATAAACATCACGCATCAGTCAGGAGCTGTGAATTACGGACGCCTGTGTGGGGCCTTATGCCTTATGTGTAAACCTCAGTCAGAGATCCACTCTTGCCTGGCTGGCTTCACACCTTTAAATACAATATTATCTAAAATGGATGGAGGTAGGATAACCAAAGGGAGTTTGGGGGATGGGGACGGGGACGGGGCTTCCTGTGCTTTTGGTTTGGGGGGTCAAAGTTTTATTGGTGGTGGTTGAGGTGAGTTTACCACTTTACTATGTGCTAAACTTAGAGCTCCTGGAAATGTGCTGAATAAATCCAGTCAATGATGGATTTGAACTAAATAAATGGCACAATAACAAGAACAGGACAAGGGAAAGGAGCACTAACAGACATCATAGTACAGTGTGAGTTCAGTATCTACTGAAATCTGTTTACCTCAGGGTGTGTGCCAACTTGGAGGACAATGGACAATGGAGTGACCCCAAAGGAGAAGTCAAACCAACTGCCAGCAGAGCACCAGAGTTCTGTAGTAACAACAGAGAGATAGAGCAAGGCGTCTGTAAACAAAGCACTGCTACACTACAGTATATAATATTGGGCCTATATAATAATTAAAGCTATTTGACCATTTGACCCATGTTGGAATCAACCCCATAACTCTAATTTTACAAGCACCATGTTCTAACCATCTGAACTATTGGAACCACAATAAATGTGAGTCCACCAGGAAGTGGTCATGGATCATGTGTGCTCTACTCAAATACCCAGAGGGTACAGCAACAGAGACCACAACCTCAATGACCTGAGGTGTCCTGTACAAGACTGTATCTCCACCTGGGTGGTTTCACAGTAAAAGGGCGAGATTGAGAGATCAACAGGAAAGAATGCTGAGGATTTATGCATGTCAAGTATCTCCTGTCAGGAGAAAAAAGGGATGAAATACAGGCAGGGTTCCATAATAAAGAGAGGAGGGTGTGTAAATTAGCCTCCTGTGGCATAATGAATGACTTACGACCAGTATCTCTCCCATCAGTTAAATAAAGGTGAAGTCAAATAAAAAAATACACAGTCATATCCCCAACAGTGGCCTGAAGGGAGGAGAGACTGTGACGATCCTGTAGATAGTGGAGTTGATTATGGCTACCCTTGGGGCTTCTGCAGGGAGGGGGGATTCTGTTTTCCTTTACTGAGGTGTCTTGTCTGTCTGCCAGCTGAGTGCTGACTGAGTTCTGACATCAACTCACCTTGGAAAAACAAACAAGATAATTAACTCTAGTGATATGTCTCACTAGTTCCAGATACTCCCTGGTCCACGCACGCGCAAGCACGCGCACGCACACGCACATACACACACACACACACACACACACACACACACACACACACACACACACACACACACACACACACAGCCTAGTGTGTTTGTGTGAATGCTCACAACAACATAAATGAGAAAATAATCCCTCCAAAAACTGCTCAAATAAAATGTCCATAGCCCATAGATATAGGGATGAGAGAGATGGATGGACAGAGAGAGAGAGAGGTAGACAGCATGTCCTTTCTCTCAACCTCACCCCACCCAGAGGCAGCAACACCGGTTCATCTCTTAGAGAATTCCCCCCTCCCCTTCCCATCCCCTCCCCATCCCTTCCCTGAGACACAGTCAGTGGATGGACTCATTCCTCTAGAACAGTCTATTGACAGTGTGAGGTGGGGATCAAAAATCTATGCGAGCCCACTCCTACCATCACCTGTCATTACCTGACCCAGGTAATTCACTGGGACAATCTGTACGTCCCTCAGGGTTGTTTTTAGTTGGCTAAGCGACTGCCCCCCCCCCAATATCACTGAGTACCCCTGAGGGTGGGACTCCCTGACCTTTGACCTAGGGGTCCTCTGGTTAATTACTCCACACCTCTCCAGAATTCTGGAATGTTCTGTGCCAAGGGCCAGAACATTGAGAAGGGGGAAACTGACAAGACTGTTTCCTGAACTCTTATCAGGGAAGAGGTGAGCTACTGCTCAAGTTAAAGTGTTGGACCTGTCGTGGGAACCTGGTGAGTACTACACAAAGTGGGTAAACTACTAAACATGTGCAATACCATGGGAGGGGTTCAACCCAGGATTTAGCAAATGAGAGATAGGAAATAAGAGATGGATTAAGGGTCCCTGGGGAGACGGACACTAGCTTGGAGTGTGTTGACAGTAAACATGGTTGAATCATCCTCTTCAGCCCAGTATTCAGGCTGGCTGACACTATAGTTGCCCCCCAAATGGCAACCTATTCCCTATACTGTGCACTACTAAGGGCTCTGGTCAAAAGTAGTGCACTATGTAGGGAACAGGGTGCCATTTGGGACACACTCCATCTTCCTGACAGGAATAGTGCTCTTTCCCCAGAGGAATGCTACCTCATTCCCATTCCCAATAATGTGAGAGGGGACAGCCAAGCGGTAGGATGATCTATATAATGGTCCTGTGTCCTGCAGTGTTTATTGGCTGCTCAAGGACATAATGACAGCCAACGACATACATTACATTACATTACTGTAGCGCCCTCGTCTGATCCAGTAGAATCATCCTTCATCTTCCTCTGCGTCATCCCTAGAGCCAATAGGGGCTTCCTGTGTCGTCTATGTCATTGTCACTCTCCACACGCCCTCCATGGTAGAGGAATCAACTCAGAGCCACCTTGACACAGAATTCACCATGATTGATGATAATTGCTTTTCATCAAAAGTCGTGTAAACCATGATTTTCTTCCATCTACCCTAGTGAGTATTTTACCCACTGTGACACCGTCCATTTGTGTTTCATGACACGTCCAGTCCTCCATGCTAATGAGTAAATTATGCTGAAGACATGGCACGATTCATTGGCCTATTTAAGTCATATAAGGTAGAAGTGGGTCAGGTTTGCTGGGGATAAGAAGTCCATTGTGTGTGTTGGATGAAGGAGTATAAAATAGTGGAAGGCGTTTGAAAGTGAAAACAGATGTGTGTGATGCCAGTGCTCACTCTAAGGGTTTGCTGGCCTGTATAGCCAGGGCAGTGATGTTTTAAGGAGCATGTGGTTTTGAAACAAGTCTGTTTGGTGCAATTAAGAAATGAATAAAACGGGGTAACACAGTAGGGCAAAAAAAACACAACTTGAAGTTCTCTAAAGTAATTTCGTTGTGTTCTTTCCTTCCTGAGCAACTGAAAAAGGGGATGGATGTTGGAAACGAGAATCCATCAAGGACGATCTGCTGCTCTGACACAGCACTCATTTGAGGAAGGGAACGTCAAACCATGACATCTTGAATTCACATCACACTAACAAAAGATGGGCCCGCCGACAAATTCACCCCTCGCATGACCTGCATGGTAATAGTGGGCTTACAAAAACATTATCCCAAAATATCTTCCATTGGAAGAGAGAAACAAGGTTTGCTCGATCCAAAACTGTTCTGCCCGAATAGAAGTTCCACTGTGTACTAAGTGGACCAGGTTAGTGGGCACAAAACCTTTTTTGTCCCAGTAAATTATTACAAAATGCCCCTGCTCTGGTAGCAGAAAAAGGAGGTTATTTCGAGGTCAAGGTGCACGGTGCACCCAGTAGTCCCAACTTAATTCCCTCCCTCCAGCTTGAACATGTTCAACTGTGACAGATCAAATTGTTCCAGGTGTGTCATTGAATTGGGGGCAGTTTTTCTAGTCAAAGCAGTGCAGAGAGCTGTGGACGGGAGGTGTGATTGCGTACAGGCTTTGTAATGCCTTGAAGGACTGGATAGAGGGGTTCTATAAAGGCGCTGTGCCCTCTTTCACCCCAACTATCATGTTTTATTGACAGGTGTCTGGTCACCTGATCACTCCTACACATGTTCCGTAAATGCCATGTTGGAACAGACCAGATGGCTAAAAGAGAATGAAGAAACAGACGCTGTCTACAGACAAGTCACATTCAGAGGACTTGAAAAGTTTAAACACATGATTGAATATGATGTGGTCATTTAGCGATTTACAGTTGATTCAGTATTGGGGAATCAAATCCCCAACTCGGGTCATTCCAGCACCATGCTCCGTCGGAGGCATCAGATTCACGTAGAGTAGGCTATCATTCATAGTTCTCCACATGTCTTGTGTTCACAGATGACTGTTTTACACAATGTTCTGATAACCCGTCCGGTTTTATGCTTCTCTCAGTCTCGAAGTACAGTATATATGGTGGAACTGGAGTCCAATCTGACCAATGAATCTCTTTGACCCACAGCTTCTTCTTCACCTTTTGAGGTTTCCAGTGAGAATCCTAACAAACGGCAGGTCTTATGGAGGGCTGCTTTCTCTCCGGGGTGCGTCAGCTGAAACCTGAGGAAAGAAGGGGGCAGCACCCCATATGGAAAGATTTAGGTGAGCGGTAAACTCCTTTTTTACGGAACTTATGTGAAACACCTGTATGTCTATCCACGGACATCAGCCACACAAATCAAAACCCTGTACACGCAATTGGGGGTGGAATGCACAAATCAAGCACTCATCATCACACAAACAAGCCCTGAACACAAGTATGAAGAGCTGAACCCACAAATCAAGCCATAAACACACAAACTAAAGCTACAAAAAATACAAATCAACATGATTGAAAACTGAACAATGCAGAGCTGAGAAAACACAATTGAGAACTGAACACGTAAATCAAGCACCAAACCCACGACTGAGAACTCAACACGTCATCAGGAGCTACTGTAGCAACAAAATTGAGAACTGAACACAACTTCAAGATCTAAAAACCCAACATAGGCCTAAATCCTGAACACAGTCAAAAGCTTCAAAACAAGGCCTGAAAACACATCCGACATCGAGGAACCTGACCCACAATCAAGCAGCAGGAAAACCCTTCTGAGGCTTCTCGCATCATTTCACCTCTGTGTTATTCCCAGGTTTTATTCCTGTCTCGTTTGATTGTGTTATAAATCATTTAGTGTGAGTCAGGGTCTTCAGCCTGTGTTTTCACAGGGCAGTGTGTGATTGAAGTCATTAAGCCAAATCAGTTCTACACTATAAAACCAGGGGGAGAAGGCAAGGATCGGGTCTCGCATTGCATCTAAGCCTATGCTTCCAAAACTTTTCTCTTCGAAACTAACGGTCATTTAGAATCCGTTAACATTGCCTCCAGGGCATGTAGGGTGAAGTTAAAACACCGCCCTCACAGGCTTCTAGGCCTATTTAAATGCTTAAGCAGCATGCTGTTTTAGAAATCAAATCAAACAATAGAAAATGCTTTGTGATTTACATTCAGTTAATGAAACCTAATTAAAGTCGAAGAGAGTGTGTCCAATTTCAATTTCGTCCAGTATAATAAAAACAATTATTGCGAAATCTCAAGTGGTGATCTTCAATTTCCGAAGTGTAGAGAAGACTCAGCTGCTGGCAAATACAATGTGAAAGGAAATGAAACACAAACGTCCCTCACCCCAGGTTCCGGAAGGTGATTACATTACTATTGCGTCCTTCACCCTGTATGCCCCTGCCCTGTGAGTGTGTGTGTGTGTGTGTGTGTGTGTGTGTGTGTGTGTGTGTGTGTGTGTGTGTGTGTATGTGTGTGTGTGTGTGCACGCGTGTGTGTGTGTGTATGTGTGTGTGTGTGTGCACGCGTGTGTGTGTGTGTGTGTACGTACGTGTGTGTGTGTGTGTGTGTGTGTGTGTGTGTGTGTACGTACGTGTGTGTGTGTGCACGCGTGTGTGTGTGTGCGTGTGCGTGTGTGTGTACGTGTGTGTGTGTGTGTGTGCGTGCACGCGTGTGTGTGTGTGTGTGTGTGCACGCGTGTGTGTGTGTGCGTGTGTGTGTGTGTGTACGTACGTGTGTGTGTGTGTGTGTGTGTGTGTGTGTGTGTGTGTGTGTGTGTGTGTGTGTGTGTGTGTGTGTGTGTGCGTGTGTGCGTGCGTGTGTGCGTGTGTTTGTGGAGCTATGAATGGGGAGGCAGTCAGTGAGTTGCTGGTGATAGCAGTTGTCATAGCCAGCGTCTAAACTTGCAGCGCTCACTTTCCACTTCCAGTCCCAGGAGAATGTTTGCCCGGAGTGCAGTCACAGCAGTGTTCCTTTAACCCAGACAGTCATCTGACCTTATGAGCACACTTCATACAATTCCGACACGTGTCATGGAAGGAACATTCTAGTGGTCAGTGGAGTCTACTCAGAGAAGGAAGGGGAGGACCATCCTCCAGTGAATTTGGTGAAACATTAAAAAAGGTAGCATTTTTAGAAGCAACTGTACTAAATATGTTCACAATCAACGTTGTTTCCACGTCATTGCGAAGCAACAAAAAAATGGATCAACATGGAAACTGATTATATTTGCAAAAAGTAATGAACGTAAGGACATTTTGTCATTTTTTTAACCAAACTCTTAACCTAAATGCAATGACATGGTGATTTTTTTTATACATTTCATGTTGAATTCACGTTAGATGACAACTCAACCAAATGTAAATCAAAACTAGACGTTTAACTGACGTCTGTGCCCAGTGGGATGAATCAGTGAAATGAATTCGGCCATGAATCAGAGGAAAGATCCAACCAAAGGAAGTTCTGACACCTGCCATTTCTTGTAGACATTCATCATCATTAACCTCTTCAGAATGACACTTCCCCAGAAAATGATTCAGGTGCTACCACTACATACTTGCCTCATCATTTTGAACGGTGGTCAATGAGAAAAATACAATGCACTGTTTTATAAAAAGGTTGACCAAAACGTTAATTGAGCTATGAACTTTGTGGAAACATTTTTTTCCTAATGTTAAAGGGGCATTTAAAAAACTAATTCAGATGGGAAAGAGAATACAGGAAACGTTTAAGTGTGTATGTTAGGCAGGAGGTCAGTATATTGTAAGGTTATTATTAGTACTGTAAAGCAGTATCATCATGGGTTATCTGGCTTTGAACTGTTTTGCTCTTTAAAACTCAATTCAGCACAAAATGTCAACTCAACAATGGCTCTTCCTGTCCTAGGTCAGAATGAGGCCTACAACGGACACACACATCCTCTCTCTCTCTCTCTCTCTCTCTCACACACACACACACACACACACACACACACACACACACACACACACACACACACACACACACACACACACACACACACACACACACACACACACACACACACACACACACACACACACACACACACACACACACACACACACACACACACACACACGGTCAGCTCAGCTACTGAAGAGCTCATACATCAGGCTAAATGCAGTGTGGAGCCAATGGCCAGTGTCCTCAGTAAAGAGCTAACAGGAAAACAGTATGTATTCCTACCACTGGTGAGCTTTCAAAGAAAACAGTCCAGTGTTGTTGCAGAGAAGAAGCCTGTAGTGAAGTACTTTTCACTGCAAAGATGACCCAGCTAAATGCCTCAATCCCAAATGAATGGAAAAGATGGCAACCATCTGAAATTAGATGGTGCCTATTTTTTCCTATTCCTTTGGGATTGAGGCATACTGTATACTGTGCCTTCAGAAAGAATTCACACCCCTTGACTTTTTCCACATTCCACATTTCTCTTTGCTATAGCCTGAATTTAAAATGGATTACTTTTAGATTTAATTTTATCACTGGCCTACACACAATACCCAATAATGTCAAAGTGTAATTATGTTTTGGAGCTTTTTTGCAAGTTATTTAAAAATGAAATGCTGAAATGTCTTGAGTCAATAAGTATTCAACCCCTTTGTTATGGCAAGCATAAATAAGTTCAGGAGTAGAATCTTAACAAGTCAGATAATAAGTTGCATGGACTCACTCTGTGTGCAATAACAATGCGTGATATTTGAATGACTACCTCATCTCTGGGGGCTCCTGAGTGGCGCAGCGGTCTAAGGCACTGCATCTCAGTGCTAGAGGCATCACTACAGACACCCTGATTCGAATCCAGGCTGTATCTCTACCGGCTGTGATTGGGAGTCCCATAGGGCGGCGCACAATTGGCCCAGCATCGTCCGGGTTTGGCCGGTGTTGTAAATAAGAATTTGCTCTTAACTGACTAAAATAAAGGTTAAATTAAAAAAATACCATACACATACAGATAATTATAAGGTCCCTGTGTCAAGCAGTGAATTTCAAACAGAGATTCAACCACCACGACCAGGGAGGTTTTCTAATGCCTATGGGTTGATGGGTAAAAAAAAAAGCAGACATTGAATATTCCTTTGAGCATGGTGAAGTTATTAATTACACTTTGGATGGTTATATCAATAGACCCAGTCACTACAAAGATACAGGCATCCCTTCCTAACTCATGAGGCCAATGGTGACTTTAAAACAGTGACAGAGTGTAATGGCTGTGATAGGAGAAAACTGAGGATGGATCAACAACAGTGTAGTTACTCCACAATACTAACCTAAATGACAGAGTGAAAATCAGGAAGCCTGTACAGAAGTAACATTTTCAAAAACATGCATCCAGTTTGCAACAAGGCACTAAAGTAATACTGCAAAAAAATGTGGCAAAGCAATGAAATTTTTGTCCTGAATACAAAGTGTTATGTTTGGGGCAAACCCAATACAACACATTACTCAGTACCACTCTCCATGAATGAATTCACCTTTCAGCAGGACAATAACCCAAAACACAACGCCAAATCTACACTGAAATTGCTTACCAAGAAGACAGTGAATGTTCCTAAATGGCTGAGTTAGTTTTGACTTACTGTAAATCTGCTTGAAAAATATATGGCAGACTGTCACGCCCTGACCTATTTTGGTTAGGTCAGGGTCACTCAGGGGGTTGAATACTTATCTAATCAAGATATATTGTATTTTTCTTTTCCTGTTTATAAACGCTTTTTAAAAAGTGTCCACTGACAGAGTACTTTGTGTAGATTATTGACAAAAAAGTACAATTAAATCAATTTTAATCCCACTTTGCAACAACAAAATGTGGAAAAAGTCAAGGGGTGTGAATACTTTCTGAAGAAACTGTAGTTGGATCTTAACAAGACATGGCATGAACTATCAGTGACTATTCATACATGCAATGGCTTGGGACTGTTGTGAAAGCTTATACTAAAATAACAAACTGTGAACTACCCTCTTCTCTCTTTTGTCCCTCAATATACAATATCAGGGGTTGACTGCATTCTGTGAGAAATGAATGTGGTGTGACTTCACAGATTTAGAATTAGGTTCCACGATGAACAGCTTTTACAGTTAGCCTAGTCACTAAGGCCCTAGTGTGCACAGAAAAGTTTACTTTCAACAAGATTTCACAGTCTAAAACAGGGTAATGGTTGTGACTAGAGGGAGTACAGCTATGACCAGAGGACACTTTCCGTAGCAGGTTAGTAGAGCATTTTAGCTAACCCTAACCCCTTTCCTAACTTTGACCTAAGTCTCCTAACCTCCCATGCTAACCATCCTAACCTGCTGCGTGAATTCTCCTAACATGCTTTGAAAAAGTAACTTCTGGTCATGGTACTCCATCTAGTCAGATCCCAGAGTAAGGGTTGTAGTGGTACTCCATCTAGTCAGATCCCAGAGTAAGGGTTGTAGTGGTACTCCATCTAGTCAGATCCCAGAGTAAGGGTTGTAGTGGTACTCCATCTAGTCAGATCCCAGAGTAAGGGTTGTAGTGGTACTCCATCTAGTCAGATCCCAGGGTAAGGGTTGTAGTGGTACTCCATCTAGTCAGATCCCAGGGTAAGGGTTGTAGTGGTACTCCATCTAGTCAGATCCCAGAGTAAGGGTTGTAGTGGTACTCCATCTAGTCAGATCCCAGGGTAAGGGTTGTAGTGGTACTCCATCTAGTCAGATCCCAGGGTAAGGGTTGTAGTGGTACTCCATCTAGTCAGATCCCAGGGTAAGGGTTGTAGTGGTATTCCATCTAGTCAGATCCCAGGGTAAGGGTTGTAGTGGTACTCCATCTAGTCAGATCCCAGGGTAAGGGTTGTAGTGGTACTCCATCTAGTCAGATCCCAGGGTAAGGGTTGTAGTGGTACTCCATCTAGTCAGATCCCAGGGTAAGGGTTGTAGTGGTACTCCATCTAGTCAGATCCCAGGGTAAGGGTTGTAGTGGTACTCCATCTAGTCAGATCCCAGAGTAAGGGTTGTAGTGGTACTCCATCTAGTCAGATCCCAGAGTAAGGGTTGTAGTGGTACTCCATCTAGTCAGATCCCAGAGTAAGGGTTGTAGTGGTACTCCATCTAGTCAGATCCCAGGGTAAGGGTTGTAGTGGTACTCCATCTAGTCAGATCCCAGGGTAAGGGTTGTAGTGGTACTCCATCTAGTCAGATCCCAGAGTAAGGGTTGTAGTGGTACTCCATCTAGTCAGATCCCAGGGTAAGGGTTGTAGTGGTACTCCATCTAGTCAGATCCCAGGTTAAGGGTTGTAGTGGTACTCCATCTAGTCAGATCCCAGAGTAAGGGTTGTAGTGGTACTCCATCTAGTCAGATCCCAGGGTAAGGGTTGTAGTGGTACTCCATCTAGTCAGATCCCAGAGTAAGGGTTGTAGTGGTACTCCATCTAGTCAGATCCCAGGGTAAGGGTTGTAGTGGTACTCCATCTAGTCAGATCCCAGGGTAAGGGTTGTAGTGGTACTCCATCTAGTCAGATCCCAGGGTAAGGGTTGTAGTGGTACTCCATCTAGTCAGATCCCAGGGTAAGGGTTGTAGTGGTACTCCATCTAGTCAGATCCCAGGGTAAGGGTTGTAGTGGTACTCCATCTAGTCAGATCCCAGGGTAAGGGTTGTAGTGGTACTCCATCTAGTCAGATCCCAGGGTAAGGGTTGAATTGGTACTCAATCTAGTCAGATCCCAGAGTAAGGGTTGTAGTGGTACTCCATCTAGTCAGATCCCAGAGTAAGGGTTGTAGTGGTACTCCATCTAGTCAGATCCCAGAGTAAGGGTTGTAGTGGTACTCCATCTAGTCAGATCCCAGGGTAAGGGTTGAAGTGGTACTCCATCTAGTCAGATCCCAGGGTAAGGGTTGTAGTGGTACTCCATCTAGTCAGATCCCAGAGTAAGGGTTGTAGTGGTACTCCATCTAGTCAGATCCCAGGGTAAGGGTTGTAGTGGTACTCCATCTAGTCAGATCCCAGGTTAAGGGTTGTAGTGGTACTCCATCTAGTCAGATCCCAGAGTTTGGGTTGTAGTGGTACTCCATCTAGTCAGATCCCAGAGTAAGAGTTGTAGTGGTACTCCATCTAGTCAGATCCCAGAGTAAGGGTTGTAGTGGTACTCCATCTAGTTAGA
>NC_048579.1:66759118-66914118 GCF_013265735.2 Oncorhynchus mykiss
TTTAAAGTGGACACATATTCCCTTGGGAAAGGATTGGCCATACAGAAGTACCTTTTAGCATTGACTGAGTCTAAGTTTGATTGGGCTGGGTAACTTGCGTAGGTGTGGGTGGTGTGGATTGTGTCACGCTGCCCGGTTGACTTTTTCACCATTGTTTTCTGCCAGGAAAGTCAGAATGCCAGCTGTTAATGCAGGGGATTGAAAACAATTATGAACACGTCTAGACATATAAACCAGTCTAATTCGGGGGAAACCCAGGACGATTGGGGCGGATTCATAACCTCATAGTAAATCAAATTGAATACAACCCTTAAGTGGTTTATGACAAATAATGTAAGAAAAGCCTGATTTAATGGGTTTAAAACAGATGAAACGTCAGAGGAAGTGAAAGAACTGATTCATCAAAGAAATTGCAGGCAGAGCCACTTACAATGTTATCTGTTGTAAACAGCAGGCCTAGGTTGCTGAATAAGGCCTATTCATTAATGAAATTCAATTACTCATCATGAAGCCTCTGCCTGCCTTTTATTGAGGGCACTAAATAAATCAGCTTCATTGCATCCAAGAGCTTCCTATATCTATCCATTCAATACTAAAGAGGACACTTTTTTAGGCGATGCCAAAGCCATTGAAAATCCTTGAAAAAGGATCTCCTCCGACCAGATGCCGTTAGCATGAGGGTTCTGTTTCGTGTTTACGCTGCGGTCCACTCTGGGTTGAGGTAAGTGTGAGCTGATCCACACCAACAGCTGGAATGGGTTCTTTTTCATTGTATGGATCCTCTTTCTTTCTTTCTCTCACACTCGAAACAAATATCCTACTGCGGATGGGCTGGAGTGGGAGAGGGTTGGGAATGCGATGTCTTAGGAAGAGAAGAGGCATGAGAGAGAGAGAGAGAGAGAGAGAGAGAGAGAGAGAGAGAGAACAAGAATGAAAGAAAGTGAGAGAGAGGAAAGGAGAGAAGAGAAAAAAGGAGAGAGAGCCTCTAACTAGCTGACAGTCGGTCAAAGCACATCTGGTTCAGATACGTCAGCCTCCACCCCAGCTTTCTCCTCCCTTCTCCTTCCTTCTCCACCCTTCTTCAACCTTCTTCAACCTTCTCCTCCCTTCTTCAACCTCCTCCTACCTTCTTCACCCTTCCTCAACCTGCTCCCCCCGTTTTCAACCTTCTCCTCCCTTCTTCTCCCTTCTCCACCCTCTCCTCCCTTCTTCAACCTTCTCCTCCCTTCTTCAACCTTCTCCTCCCTTCTTCAACCTTCTCCTCCCTTCTTCAACCTTCTTCAACCTTCTCCTCCCTTCTTCTACCTTCTCCCTTCTTCTCCCTTCTTCTCCCTTCTCCTCCCATCTTCAACCTTCTCCTCCCTTCTTCAACCTTCTCCTCCCTTCTTCAACCTTCTCCTCCACTACAAATGCATGACGATGCCATTGAACATAAGGAAAGTATTTGATAACTCTGCAGCCGTATTCAATTACAATAATATTGACACCCAAAACCAGAGAACTTAAACTAAACTAATTGATAAGAGTTTCCCTACTCATTGGGAGTTTCTATGCTCTGGGTTCGCTGGCACAGATTTCTCCACTCACTCTACGCGGTCCGTTCTGTTTTGTGGGCCGGCCCTTTAAAAACATGTCTGCCATTGTGAGAAACAAAAGAGAGGGGTAAACACAGGGCAATTGCACAAACACAAACATGTCCTAACATTTTACCACAGTTTTTTGAGGTGGTCGGCCCCCAAAATTTGGAACACGGCGGCCCCCTGTTTCCATGGGTGTGTGATTCACAGCGTGTTCTCTGGCATTATTCTAGGCTTGTTGGAAACATGAGGGCTGATATTACATCCGTGTTGTAATAATACACCGTTTCATCTCCGCAGAGATGGATCGAGAGTTCTGAAGGGCACAGCGGCCTGAAATGACATACCAGATGCTAAGGGCATCTCTCCAGAAACGTAATGAAAGCCAATAGTAATACGCACTGCTGCAGCCACACATGCCTTCCTGCTTCCTACTCTTCATAGATACAACAGTGAAGATGGACTCTAAATAAAAGGTGGCTTTGATGATGCGTTCTCATAAATCTGGGTCCTGCATTCTCCTCTGACACCAGGACTGACACAGATCAACTGGATTCCCAGTGAGTTTAGTTTTCTGTCAGGTATCAGAACACACAGGAACTAGTGAATGAGCCTTGGCTGTAATGGTCACATTAAAGACAATAGGTTAGCTAGCGGAATGGGGAGAGAGCATGAAAATTGGCCCAAAATTCAGTGGTATGCAAATCAAGTCAGCCACAGACACACACAGACAGAGGACCCAGACCCAGTGGCATGCCTCTTTCAGGGATCATTAAGTGATTGCGGCAGGTTGTTTTTGCCCCGGATGTCCCTCTCCATCTGTCCTCTATAGCCACTCATTGGTGTGGTATTCCTAAGAGACATCACCCTCAGGCCAGGGAGACCCGTGTGTCTGAACCTGAGAGCTGATAACGCTGAGGCCTGGACGGGACGGCGGTACCCCTGACCTCCGACTCACTCAAGAGGGTCCCTCTCCCTCTTTCCCTTTCCTCCTCACTAGTTATTCATATTAACGTCAACTAACATATTGTGGTCAATGCATCGGACTGGGTGATTCATTGTGACAACATTGTAATTGTATCAGTACCCGGTCAGGACTGAGAAATATAAATAGTCACCCATACCCAAAATATGCTAATTCATTTTACTTGCGATTTCAACTTGAATGTGCCATTGTGTGTGTATTGTAATATCCATGTATTTCAGTGTCTTTGAATGTCATGTGGATATCAATAAAAACCTAAACTTGTTCTCCAACAAACAGCATTGAAGAGGGAGTGAAGCTTCTCAGCTGGTTCTCATTTCTCCACCGTCGAAGCAGGTCAGCGTCTCAAACTGTATAACACGACCTGAACACGATACCCCCCGAATCCCACCAGAGCCCACTGCTATCACCCTGCATGCTACACACGCACACACACACACTACACCACCCTGCTACCCCCTCACCAACCTGACGCATATCAACATCTCCTTCGAAGGGAAAGTGTGTGTGAATACACACACCTCATATTCCAACGTTTCCCAAAGGAGCGTGAGGGACCTGACTGATGTCAGCGCATTCCTGTTCACATTAGAAGGATTTTCACCGCTAAACCAATCTCACCATTTGATGTGGAGGTCAGTTGTTTGCTGTGCTCTGTGGAGTCGGAGGGGGTCAGCGTGAGTTCACGTAGGGAAGCGAAACATGCAGCCTTCAGAAGCCATTTTGCTCACCCCTGTTTGTAGATTAAGCTTCTTGACGAGCTGCTCAGTCTTACCTTGAAATAACATGTTGCTGTAACTACAACGTTAGCCTAAATATCATGCACCCATGTCTATGGAGGAAATCTCAAGTTAGAAATTGGCCCAAATATATTAGGCTAGTTTATATGAAACCGCTCTATAAACTTCTCATATAAAATTCCTGATTATAATAGTTGCTCAAAATAACTGTTTATATATTTGTGGCAAAATACATCTATTTCCATTTGCACTTCATCAGTACATATTGCATTCCAAAATATTTTTGTGAAAAAAACACACTCATGTTCAGCATAGCTATAATGAGCTATCGTAAAGCATAGTTGAAATTACAGTCAGTTTATTACTGAATGGAGTTGTTCAGGTTTTAATGATCGAGGCGCACTCCTTCCAACTATTGATCAAATATACAGAGTTACAGTCCAACGGTTAAGTCCAACCTTTCACTCTCTGCAGTGTCAAGCTTTCCCTTAAGAATCATACAGTGCCTTGATTGTGTCTAAGGCACAAAATGTGGCTGATGGTGGACAAGCCAAACTTCTCACCTTATTCTCTTCTGTCACACATTCAATCGTACATTTTGCCTATTGGTCATAATGAATCATTGCAATGGGCAATCTCGTTGGATATTGGCAGGTGGTCAAAAATCTGGTCCGTTTTAATGAAATGTGACTGCCCATTTTAAACAGGGTGGAAAAGGAAAATTCACTCTCCCAAAGCCAGAACACAAAGAATATCCATATAAATATCTCACGTTTGTGGAAATTCACCAGTTTGACAGCACACAGCACGAGTGATTGGTTCAGGCAGAGAAGCCCCATAGTGCACTGCAATAAGCAAACTTTACCCTTTTGAAAAGTCCCTCTCTTACAATCTGATCTCCCTTCCATTTTGGTTATATTAAAAATACCCAGTCCCTCATAGTCTGAAGTATTCCTGGGTTTTCCCTTGTCAAGCGCGGGAATCGTAACCAGATGCGACCCGAGCCAAGCTCACGTCAGTCGAAGTTGAAGAAGAAGACGACGATTGGCATTCAGCACGCTCCGAATCGTATTGAGCAAACATGACCCCGCGATGACCCTACAGCCTTCCCTGGAGGGGCGTTTGCAGGTCTATTAGGGCTGTTCAGATACCCCAGGGCTGACCTGCACCATTTCAAACTCAATCAACATCCCAGAGGTACTCCATTATGGCCCTTTTCACGCTCAGAGCAACACGGCAAAACAGCACATCCACAGCAAGGGCCCCAGCCACCAGAGAGGAAACCCAGATGCCTACTGGAAAAGCTCCGCTGAAGGAAAACAATTCAAGCACAAAATTGGGGTTATACATATTTGTTTCGGCACAATAACCAGTGCACGCAGTGGAGGCGTGAACCTGGTCCCTGAGGAGCATTTGGGCACCAAAAGGTTATTTTTTAGTTTACACTGTGCGCTGTGTCTAAAATCAGCCCCACGTTTCCGTTATGGATTCCTATCTTGTCTTTTGACCGTCACGCTCAGCTAGTTGGAATGAGTCATAAAAACACCCGGGCCTAAGCCAATCAGATTTGGGTTTTTTGTGAGTTGTGTGTTTAGTTGGTGTTTGTTCTGTCATGTCTAAAACAAACCAGAGATGTGGGATGTCAACATCTGCCAGGCCCTAATCACAAAGCCGCACAGTTAGAGCATTCGCCCATACCACCCACAGATTGGAGATTGGGGCAGAGGAGTGATCAGGGAGTTGGGGATGAGGAGTGATCAGGGAGTTGGGGATGATGAGTGATCAGGGAGTTGGGGATGATGAATGATCAGGGAGTCGGGATGATGAGTGATCAGGGAGTTGGGGATGAGGAGTGATCAATAATTCGGGGATGATGAGTGATCAAGGAGTCGGGGATGAGTCATACCACAATGGTCAGTCCTACCTCATCACTGCAGCCTCACCATTGGTCAGTCATACATCATCCCTGCAGCCTCACCTCATATAGAGTTTTTGAGTTGCCCTGGTGACAGAGAAACAAATTTACCTTGTCTTCATTCAGCCAAACGGGAAATGGAAAACGTTTTCAACATCTTGGACCAAGAGTGGATAGATGACACTGAAGACAGCTGAAGTTATTGTATGCTGGGGCGCAACTTTCACTGGAGACATGTCCCCCCCACATTCTGAAATTTCATTTTGTCCCCCCAAAACAAGGCCTTGGTGTGCTTTAGAACCATGTGGACTGAGTGGTCTTGTAGGCTGTTTGGAGTGTTTATCCGACCGGATGAAAAAAATGACAAATATATATATATAGCACCAGTCAAAAGTTTGGACACACCTACTCATTCAAGGATTTTTCTTCATTTGTACTATTTTCTACATCGTAAAATAATAGTGAATACATCAAAACTATGAAATAACACAATGGAATTATGTAGTAAGCAAAAAAGTTTGAAACAAATCAAAATGTATTTTAGATTTAGATTCTTCAAAGTAGCCACCCTTTGCCTTGATGACAGCTTTGCACACTCTTGGCATTCTCTCAACCAGCTTAATCTGGAATGCTTTTCCAACAGTCTTGAAGGAGTTCTCACATATGCTGAGCACTTATTGGCTGCTTTTCCTTCACACTGCTGTACAACTCATCCCAAACAATCTCAATTGGGTTGAGGTTGGGTGATAGTGGAGGCCAGGTCATCTGACGCAGCACTCCATCACTCTCCATCTTGGCCTGGAGGTGTGTTTTGGGTCATTGTCCTGTTGATAGTCCCACTAAGTGCAAACCAGATGGGATGTCATATCGCTGCAGAATGCTGTAGTAACCATGCTGGTTAAGTGTGCCTTGAATTCTAAATAAATCACTGAAAGTGTCCCCAGCAATGCACCTCCACACCATCACACCTCCTCCTCCATGCTTCCCAAAATATTTTTTAACAAGGCACACCTGTTAATTGAAATGCATTCCAGGTGACTACCTCATGAAGCTGGTTGAGAGAATGCCAAGAGTGTGCAAAGCTGTCATAAAGGCAAAGGGTGGCTAAATAATCTAAATATAAAATATATTTTGATTTGTTTAATACTTTTTTGGTTACTACATGATTCCATATGTGTTATTTCATAGTTTTTATGTCTTCACTATTATTCTGCAATGTAGAAAATAGTGAAAATAAGGAAAACCCCTTGAATGAGTAGGTGTGTCCAAACTTTTGACTGGTACTGTATATCCATTGCCACATAAAAAGGAAAGGGCTGGAAATTCAAAGCAATCAATCATCACTATAAAAGTGACAACATCTCACTTAGCATCTAGCTTTCCACCAAAACCAGAGGGGTGCAGAAACACTCTTCACCCCCAGCGTCTTGTTTTACTTCTCCCCACCACACACAGGGAAGTAGCAGTAACCTACTTTCACTCCAGACCTGGAGGTGACTCTGCAGGGCATTATCAGCCAGAACCTTTTTTTTCACCAACTGCCAACACTCCCCAGCAGAATCTATTCTGACTGCAGGCGCTTAGTTCACGTGCTGCAGAGTAATTACGGCACTCTTGGAACTCATCGGCGTTCAACCTTGCTCTACAGCGACTAATTATCTATTCATGCATCACATTCCTCGGCAGAGCGTATCGATTCCAGCTGTGAAGGGCTTCCGAAGCCTCAGAGCTGTGCAGAACAACAACGGAAAGCAACCTAGAAGCCCTCCCGTTCGAGTAAGGGAGGGTATCTGTAAGTGTCTTTACATGGCAGATTCATGGCAGAGGTGAACACACTGTCATTGCTTGAGGGTATTCACTCCATTAGTGATCTGTTACTGATAGGCCTACAATGCAAGTGAGACTTGAACCTCTGTTCCACAGTCACATTCTTTTACAGCAATCAGGAGAATAAATTAAAGTGAATAATTACAGCAACAAAACTGACAACAGGCGCATTGTGTACTTTGGCTGAGGATATCCTCTCTGGTTCAAAAAGATCATTAGCGATCATTATACGAGTAGATTTAGACTTAGCATGTTAGAATTAAACATGACCTTAGATTATAAAGTTTAACTTTGAAGGAAAATAGATCAATGACCGCTATCACAAATTAATCACAATGTCATAATATGCAATACCTTTGAATTGAACACCAAAAATGGCAAAATATAATGAACTTTGAATAAAGTCAGCCAAAACACAATGCCACTAGCCAAGGGCTAGTCTCTTAGAAGTTTGTGAGTTGTATAAAATAAAGTGTTTACATTTCCCATGGTTCATCACTGGTCCTGATTGGGGGGGGGGGGGGGGGGGGGGGGGGGGGTCAGAAGATGACATCTCTACTTCTACATACCAGGTTTCACCAGCAGGGAGGTTATTTGGGGGCACAATAAGATCATTTGGATCCTTGTCACGGCTCTAAATAACAAACCACAAGCATTCCGTAGCGCTTATACCCCAAACCCTTGACTAATCAAGGGTGAAGGACCTCTTTTCTTACAGGTACCCGGTCCACAAGGCACCCCCCAAAAGTAGGGCTGACCCACTCCACTGGCCCACACCTCTGGACCTATGAAGACCAGGGCAGCTGCCAAAGTTCCAGTCAAAGAGTGTCATGTTTTCACATACAACCGTGATAAAGTCGTAGATCTTTGTCCAAAGTTAACTTCTATAGCCACATGATTGCATAATTAAGTTAGAGTGTGATAAAAAAAAGATATTTGCTGACTTTTTAACAGCGGTCTGCCTGAGAGCAGTAAAGCCCCCACAGAAATGCCATGAAGTTATTGAATAGAGCCCAGTAGTATCTGTCAAACCATAAATAGATTGCATCTTCCTCACAAGCATTTCATTTTCAAGTGATTGTGAATCGTAACACCACAATCTAATAACGGTTTGAAGGGTTTCTGTGTGTGTGTGTGTGGGGGGGGGGGGGGGGGGGGGGGGGGGGATGTTTACACCCCGATAATTGAAAGTTTGAAGGAATCAGCATAATGGTTCTGAACTCTGTAAACACATAAAATGATGCCTTCCAATCTCTATTTAATGAGCTTGTGGTGACCAGGCTTTCTTAGAGGCCCAATTCAGCCGTTTTTATATCCATTAAAATGTGCGAAAACAGCTTTTTTTGCATCAAAGAAAAAATATTTCTCAAGCAATAATTTAGCTCGGACTGTCTGGGAGTGGGGAGGGGAACTAGCTGGTATTGGCAGAGAGGTTTGGAACTCTTTATTATTAACAATTTACCACATGGTGATGTCACAATGGAAAGCCGAAACTTCAACCCCATGCAAACCTGCTGATTAGAAGGTCATATGTAGATTGTATTTTCAAAATAATCCTGTAGCAACAGGAAATGTGAATTATTATATGGATTATAATTTATGGACATTTTTGTAGAGGTTGACACACTTTTTGTTAGGGTGGTCTAGTGGTTAGAGCGTTGGGCCAGTAACCGAAAGGTTGTTGGATCGAATCGCTGAGCTGACAAGGTAAAAAGCTGTCGTTCCACCCCGGTACAAGGCAGTTAACCCACTGTTCCCAGGTAGGCCGTCATTTTAAATAAGAATTTGTTCTTAACGGACTTGCCTAGTTTAATAAAGTTTTTTTTTTTAAGTGGAAATTACAAAACTTTAGAAGCCTTTTTAAACTCTAATACATTACAAGTTTGCGTTTCAAAATGAAGTTAAGATCCTACATCCAGGGTTGGGGAGTAACTGATTACAAAAAACTGTAACTGTAATCCGTTATATTATCAGCAAAAATACTGTCAGATACGGTACTTTCGAAAAACTAGATGATTACTTCTAGAATTACTTTTACATTCAGAAAGGATGTTTTCTCAATGACATTCAAATCAGCATTGTAAGTTTGTTCTGCCTGAGTAAGTCTGATCACTAGTCAGAGAGCACTACTATGATGACACCAAATCTGTTTGATGGATCGTGGGAAATCAGCATGAATAGGCTTTTGTAGGTTATAGTCCATGCTATGTCTTCCAATGGTGTGACTGCTGTCGGCATCAAAAGATTATACAACTTCAAGAAACGCTTGGGGGTAAAGACGACAGCAGTGATGTAGCCTACGGGCAAGACAGATATCACTCATTATTGATATCTAGGCTACACAGAGCATTGATGTGAATCACACTGCTGCTCTCTCATTTAGCTATTTGCACCTTACAGATTGTTGTTGTTGTGGATGGCTGTTCACAAGTGTAAGTGTATTTTAACCCAATATTGGTTGAATTTAAGAAGTTTAAACTGCCTATCAATCATTGTTTTTGTAACCAGGGGTGTACAGTTTCCATTACAGAAACCGTTTACCGGTTGAAAACCAAACGGAAGAAAACAGAGAAAAACTAGAGTTTCTATCAGACAAATTCAGGTCTGTTCCCTGTTTTATTCCGTTTGTTTCCGTTTAACAAACGCGTTGCAATAGAATCAGCATAATGAATAAGCTCCAGTGTACAGTCAATTAAAAATGCAATCCTCCCTTCTGAACTCTCCGTGGTATTGTGGGCCATACTGTCAAAAAACAGTTTAATTTAAGAAGACTACGAGTGGGGCTTTTATTGCTCAATCTAATTTGTGCTGATTCAAAAACATAATTCATTGGCATAAACGGACACATGCTCAAACTCGTGCACTTTTGATAGATTTAAACAGCTGCAAATTATTGAGATATCAAAGTGTCACCAACAAAAACATAGACAATAGGCCTATAGCAAATGCAGCATATGGAATACATTTTTCACATGCATATAGCCCTTTTCAGGAGTACTCTATGTATGCCATAGTATGTATGCCATCTGAGAGAAGCATTTATTTTTCAACTCCAAACAGTGAGCCCAATCAGTCCTTGACAACAAATTCATAAACAACAGATTAGGCTAATTAGTCCTTTGTTTTTTGGGTTATGCTCAGGTAAAACTATTTGGCTAATCTATATTTACAAGTCCTATTCTTGAAGATCAAGGTGTACTAAATGAATTGCAATGATTGGAAATCTGACAGACTCTTGTTTTTATGTAAATATTTACCCTAATCATATTATTATCTGTAGTAGAAAGCGATGGGTTAGAAGAAGCCTACATAACCAACCCATAAAGTTAAATGCAACATTCATTCATGGCCAGCTATGTAAATTATAACATTGATTTATCCTGCAATAGATGTTGTTAAATTGGTAATATTCATTTTTGTCTTCTTCTAATGCCTGTTAAGCAGGTTGACATTTAATGGGATGAGTCATGTCCTTGAGCGATTTACAACAGACAGCTGCAAAGTCAAAATTGGCTATTGTAAAGATTTATGAAAACAAACATTTGTTTTTTGGTCTTAATTTAAGGTTAGGTTTAGGCATTAAGATTCGCAGTGTGGTTAAGGTTAGGGTTATGGTTAAAAAACAGATTTTATTACTTTGTGGCTGTGCCAGTTACTAACCTGTGCCTCTTAAGGAACATTACATTACATTACTAGTAACTGTAACAGATTACATTTAGAAAGTAACCTACCCAACCCTGCCTATATCTGTAGATGTATTTCAACAAACTACATATTATTTGACATTAAAACGTACATGGAACATCCAAATCATGGAAACATTTAATCCCTCAAACAATTGTTTTCTGATTAGTGTCGACGTTGGCCTCCAAATAAACAAAAGTTGTCCAGATGTGAGCTCTTTCTGGTGTTTATTCCTGTCTTGTCGATGTTGGTCAAAGGAACGGTTTGATCAACTGGACATTATTTACACCACTGATTTCCCAACATTTCAAACTTTAGTTGTGTAACTGTTAGATCAAACCCATTCCGTGTCATTAACAACTGTTTTCTACAGAAAACTTGCAGCTTTCAATTATCGTCAAATCCGTGAGAAACACACAAACACTCCACCAAAGTGATTCACTTACATTTACGCACTAAGTTAATATGACAAGCAGTTTACCGACGGCAATGAAGCTGAAACCTGAAAGAGAGATAAGAGTTGAAACATTCCTGGCAGCTAAGACCACTCCTGAACAGGGAAGTCATCACAGTTCCTGGAATTAAAGACATCATGAAGAGAAGGAGAACATTGAGTTCAGGAATAGATACCATCTGAGAGCCATTACCCAGTGTTCTCTGCCTCCTCAACAGGAAAGAAACACAAACATGAATACGCCTCAGAAACGCAAGTCGTTTATTGTTCTTAAACCTTGTCTAATCAATGTTTTAGAAACAGGAATGGTCTGGAACGGTTCTTTATAACTGAGAATGTGACTGCACCTAAGGGTCTAGAGCAGGGATCATCAACAAGATTCAGCTGCGGGCCAATTTTTTATTGAGCGGATGGCCAGGGGATACCTAAGGGCCGGGCTGTTGGGGGGAACCCTGGGACAGAGGGAAGCTGAGTGGGGTGAGAGGTGAGGGGTGCAAGAAGCTTCACAGACCATTGCACCTCAAGACACTAGTGTGTGCCACTGGTTGGGGTAGGAGTTCAGTCTGGCTTCAGTCTCTGCATGCCATTCAGTATGGCTACAGTCTCTGCATGCCATTCAGTCTGGCTTCCGTGTGTGATTTCCTGTTTGAGCTGTATTATTACCATTTATCTCCAAGATGGCACCCAGCCCACCTTGTGTCTGTGGGATAATCTACATCTCCATTCAAACTGCCTGCTGTAATGCTGGGAATGGATGACATTGAAACGGCATCTCGATTTCACTGATTATCTTAGCTACATCTACAAGTGATGCGCCAAGTGTCATCCGCTGACATTGATTCGCCGGTTCATCGGCCAAACCACTAATATAGCTACCGTAAACGGTCTACGCAGCCAAACAAAGTTGCTTCAAGTTCAAACCTTGAAGGGAATTGTGGAGAAGTGGAAGGGAGTAGTATAGAGAACAAACCATAGATGCTGTCAGGAGATCATTGAAAGAATCTGACTACAAATTAGTCTGTGTGTTCATGGTAATGTGAGGCCTTCATCAGAAGAGTACAGGCTCCAGATCCCAGTGGTATTAGAGAGGCCAGGAAGGCAGCGTCATATACTCTGATCTTCATTGAGCCATCTATACTGATGACATAAGGGAAAGACTGCACAACACCACGTGTCTAATGTCAGATTCCTGTCCCGTCGTAGATCCGTCTTTTTATTGAAACATGTCCAAAGAGCAAACTTGCAAAGGTATCTTGTAATATAAATGTTCCATTGTGATTTCCTGAATCAACTTGATTTGAATTTCAATTGAAGTTCATGTGGTTTATAGAGCGTAGTACAATACTTGATGCAACTTTTAGCAGACTGTATCCCTGCAACAGATGAGTAAAACAACAACAAAGTATGTTCATTGATCAAGGCATGTGCCGAAAGTTAGCAGGTGTTATCCCCTTATATCCCTAACACCCCCAAAACGAAGACTAAAACACTACCCCCATTCATTCTCCAAGGACACACAACCCTGGTGAAAGTTTTGCCCTCCTCCTCCACCCTCAATGCAGTCGTTTTTAAAACCAGGAGGGCACAAGTGGTAAAACAATCAGCTATAAGTGAGAGGGAGTGGTGGTAGGGGAGGGGAGGGGAGAAAGGGGGAGAAAGGGGGAGGCGAGCGTGGTCTGTTCTGCTTAAACAAACGAGGGTTATTAGCACTTCCAGAGGGAGCACGGCAGGGGGTCCGAAGTTTAGGAGTTTGATCTCAGTGAGTGTGTCTGAAGCCATGGAACCCGGGGGCACACACAAACCATGGGGAGGGCACAAATGGTAGTGATCACAGGGCAACCAAAGGCCTCGTATAAAAGGCCAAATGGTAGAGTGATCACGGGGCTACCGAAGGCCTCGTATAAAAGGGGTCAGGTGGCTTTTTCTATCTCTGCCAAATGAGCCTGGGGAAAGTGACGTGATGTACCAAAGAAGGGCTCTCTGTGATTGACAGACTCTGAAGAGGGGAGTGGGGAGGTTAGGGTTAATGCTATTCCATTAACTCCCTTACTGAGCACGTCTAAACAAAAGAACAATAAAAGGAGAGAACAGCCCGGTCTCTTTTTCTCTGAGGCAGGAGGATATAAAAAATATTGGACTTTTTATCTGACGGAGATAAACTGTCAGTTTTAATGGGCGGTGGTGTAAGAGCCCTGTCCAATGATCAACACAAGGGAGCCAATTAAAAAGCAGACTCTGGCAGCCGAATGCATTACTCTGACCCTTCTGTGAGGCTGGAAACAACAGAAACCGTTGGGGTTTTTGGTACAGAACTCAACCCACCCCCCTCCATCATCCCATCAGATGGAGGGAGAGCGCACTATGACAAGGTCACTCTAAGGGAGGAAGTTTCCTCTTCTTGAGATAACACACTTCAAATGAGACTACATTCCTCTCTTCCGTTCTGTCCATCTCCACTGTATAGATCAAAGCTTCAGACAGTGTTTACAGTCTTTACTTGAGTTTGTCTTCTTTCTCCAGGTTTAGCTTAGTTTTTCTCCCACTAATTGGAGGGAAGACTCTGGGAGGAAGATAGCTGGAACTAGAGGAGGTCAGAGATATCCTGCTCTTTTATTCGATGCTTTGAAATGGATTCCGAAGCACAATCACGGTTTCCCTGGAGACAGAGAGGGGTACTGAAAGCTGCCAGGTGACCGTGATGAAGCAAGGAGGACTCTGCCAATTGAGAAGCGTTAAAAACACAGAGCATGCAGAAATAAAGACTAGCACATGGGACCAGTGATTACTTGTTATACAATCAGTCTCAAAATAAGAATAGACCAGGTTAACTAACAGGCTGTGCATCCTGGAAAATATGTAACATGTAGGCCCTATTATATTTTATTGGGACATGTTGCATGAGCATAGGCATTCATATAGTGCTCATAGAACATTTACAATTTCCTATTCTTTACAAAAAATATCCCAGACAACTCAGCGTGCTATATGGACGGACATCAATATCAATCTAAAAATCGCATTGCATGTAACCGGCTTAGGTTGTAATGTTTCCACATCATAGTAGAAACATTGATGGACTTGGTGACAGAGATAGTGAGTGGTGCATGTCAGAGATGTTTGAGTGTATCCACCCGACCCTGCATCGTAACCGCCAGGGAGCTGGGTGAGGCCAGCTGGAAATAGCAGTCCTCAACGAGGCTTCGGAGTCTCCTCATTTTACACTCATATGACCGACATTTCCACCCGACTCACATTCAGTGTTTTAATATACTCACCGAAAACAAATAAAAGTTAAATGAGGCTTTGAGGGTCATAGCTGTCATTCCTTGTCGGTGTTTTATCATAAGCTGCTGTAGTTAGTCATCCTTGTCTCCGAGGTGGGTTGAGTCACCACGTTGCTCCTTTTCATCAAGCGTCGCCGTTTTCTAACGGAGAAATCAGACGGTTCTTCTATCATCCCCTCCCCGGACTTCCAGCAGCATGCTACATCTGTCGAGCAGCCTGCCAAACATCCTCAAGACTGATTACATGTCACATCTGTACCATTCACAATAACTGTAATTCTTCCGTTTGAAGCAGCCTATCGAAAACACATGTCTGTCATTCACCCTTAGGACACGGGGGAAAACAATGCCATAGTTGGAGAGAGTTATGGCTTGTTGCCGATGAACTAGGAGATGTTGGCCCAAATGTGGCATTACTGAACATTAAATTAACGCAGATCTTAGGACGTGTACTTAACACCCTTTTCAGCCAGTCACAACCCTATGGGTTTCCCAGAGGGTGTCTTTCCGAAGAAGCTAAAAGTAGTATCCCAGATCACAGGTCAAGGGTCGGGGGTTCAAAGGGTCGCTGCCAGTCAACACATCAATTGGACACATTCTCTGCCCGACGTCTTTCTTAAGGTGTTATGAGTTATGGCCGCAGTCCTCAACAGTGGAAGTTCAAGCACAGTTCACACGTGGCCCATTGTCGTTGGTAGAACATACTGTATAAAGGCAGAGTAAACATGTCAAGAAGCCTCTCGCTTATCACTCGAAAACAAAAATCAGCTGAAGAAATCAAAGAAATGTGGATGTTTAGCAAACACGCTAGAGCAATGCTTTACTGTGGTCAAGTCAGACTCATAGACTTCGATAGACATCGTCTCATTATGGCATCTGTGAGAGCATGGGCAGTGCCATTGAGGACATCTCCATTTTGAAGTAGTGCATTTTCTTCTTCTACTATTCCTATGAGTTGACAAACAAACTGAAAGGGTGCATACTGCACCTAGAGTGTGTTGTTTTAACAGGTATAAAGCCAAGGTTTGCGATTTAAGCCAAGGTTTGCGATTCACAACCTGCAGTTGTGGAATGTTTGCTCACAAGTATAATTAATTGGCTGATCCCCCCCCCCCTGATGCCCGGATGGAATCATGTGATCCTTCCTTAACCAATAGGAAGTCCCATCCAGTTGACTACTTCCTGCTAAAACAGGCTTTTAGGCACTAGAGTCCTCCATCTATATCTATGGTCAGACTTCAGTGGTCCAAACCTGAGTGACTAACCTTCCAATGCCATTGAAAGCACAGCCTTGTCATTGGCCACAGCTTGTTGAATGAAGACATTTGGGAAGGTATTATTGCTCATAAGGATTAAGGCTAGTTGATCATACAAATAAATAGTGTTTGGGTGTGGTGAGAACTTCCTTACCGCACACTATTCTGGGACTGGCATGAGCCTGTCTGCAGACGGAGTCATCTTTCCAGTCGGGAGAATGTCAGTGCGGCTGCCTGGATTCCTTCCCCTGGTTCTGGGGGTTTGACCTTTGCTCCAGTCTCAGGCCCACCTCCAAGATGGCGCCCGAGGGAGTCGTGACCGGCAGATGAGACGGAGGGAAAGGGGCTGGTTCTCATCAGTCACATTCACCTGTGGTGAAGGCCTTTTAGACAGGGATCCGTTACGCTGTCTGTTAGTAAGGCTGGAAGACTCATTTGCACTTTTCAGTGTTCAGACCCTTTATCCATTACAACCTCTAAGGCCCGTTTCAGAAAGTGTCCTTAGTCCTGACCACCTAGCCAGTTGTGTAGATCTGAAGGGTCGGATAGGTGTAAGGAGTGTGGCAACAAATGCAGTAGCAGAAGACAAGGTGAGGTTAACTATATTTCTAAAATATGATGAATAAAGGGGTTGAGGGGAGTTCATGGACAAGGCCTTTCTCTTCCCTTCTTACTGCTTCTCTCCTACACGGTCTCCCCAATCTTTTCATCGCTCACTACCTCTCCCCCTGCCTCTTCCTCTACCTACCCTGCTCTCTCTATTTCTCCCCCACCTACTCTGTGTGTCTCTCTCTCTCTCTCTCTCTCTCACGGTGTAGTGCCTGAAATCTCTCCATCACTGAGAGGCACTGGAATCAGACAGCTTCTAGAGCAGGTGGTAATTAAACAACTCAAGCCTCTGGTAATTACCTCATGCCGGGCCTGATTACCCCATTCTCAGGGTAATTACTGCCTATGAGGGGGGTTACTGTATAAAGGCCCCTCCCTAGGAGTGAAGGGGGAGGTGGGGGACAGTGTGGGAGTTGTCTGAGGCATTAATGGTGTCATTGGGTAAATGAGCAGGTACATTAGCACTGGGAGAGATAGTTGGTCTCTGACAGGATGAGATTACAGCTCTGTGCAGGAAATGACCCATTAGTGTCAATTTGCCCCGATGGGGGAGCTGGAAAGCGGGGAGCAGGGAGCGAGAAGGAGAGGTAGGATGGTGGAGTTAATGTCCCTCTCATGTAGTCGCAGGTTGAGGTTTATTGGGATTAGTCTTGTCCTGGAGGCAGAACTGAGCGATTTCCGTAGATGGGCCAGCTGCGAAGTCAAAATTGTCTATATTGTTTTAAAAAATCATGAAAACAGAAATGAGCTTTTTGGTCTTAATTTAAGTTTAGGGTTAGGTATTAGGGATAGCAGTGTTGTTAAGGTTTGGGATAAGCTTAGGGTTAGGTTTAAAATCTGACTTTACAAATTTGTGGCTGTGCCAGCTAGTGACTGTTCTGTAGAGCTGCCTCCTGAACAAGATTCATGGTGGAAAAATGGTCATGTAGACCATGTAGACACAAAATATACTCCCGAGTGGCATTGGACTCATCACAGAGGGGAGTTGGCACAATGTCAGAGAAACATGTCACAATGCACCAGAGAGGGTGGTTAGCTGTTTGCATTTATACTCCATGTGAATATTTTACCAACCCTGCAATTACTGCTACCATTACAAACAGCCATAGCCACCCCAGGTCTATTTTATTTGAATTACAGCAAGCATTATGACCTCTACCACTACTACCAATGCATTAACAACCTTTATGTCAGCTTTTGTTGTTAACATTACTGTACAGTATGCCTTGAAACTTGGCCAAGAGGCTACAGCTTATCGCGTCCATCATGCTGTGTACCGGGAGTGTATCGTCCACAGCCCAGCCCGTCCCCTCTCTCTGTCTCAGCGTTTTCTGGGGGCCGTGCTGCTCTAAGCACATCTCTCACCATCCTTCTGGACTGCTGACTCCTACAGGGGAGCGGGAAGGGGGATGGATGGGGGTCAGGGAGGGATCGATGCTTCGCTCCGACAGACAACTGTGTGCCGATTCAGCACCTGACTGGAGGACGAAGAAAAAAACACATCACCTCCAAACTAGGAAGAACTCCCCACAAACTAGGAAGAACTCCCCACAAACTAGCAAGAACTCCCCACAAACTAGCAAGAACTCCCCACAAACTAGGAAGAACTCCCCACAAACTAGGAAGAACTCCCCACAAACTAGGAAGAACTCCTCACAAACTAGGAAGAACTCCTCACAAACTAGGAAGAACTCCCCACAAACTAGGAAGAACTCCCCACAAACTAGGGTGAACTCCCCACAAACTAGGGTGAACTCCCCACAAACTAGGGTGAACTCCCCACAAACTAGGGTGAACTCCCCACAAACTAGGGTGAACTCCCCACAAACTAGGGTGAACTCCCCACAAACTAGGGTGAACTCCCCACAAACTAGGGTGAACTCCTCCACAAACTAGGAATAACTCCCCACAAACTAGGAAGATCTCCCCACAAACTAGGAAGAACTCCCCACAAACTAGGGTGAACTCCTCCACAAACTAGGGTGAACTCCTCCACAAACTAGGGTGAACTCCTCCACAAACTAGGAAGAACTCCCCACAAACTAGGGTGAACTCCCCACAAACTAGGGTGAACTCCCCACAAACTAGGGTGAACTCCCCACAAACTAGGGTGAACTCCCCACAAACTAGGGTGAACTCCCCACAAACTAGGGTGAACTCCCCACAAACTAGGAAGAACTCCTCCACAAACTAGGAAGAACTCCTCCACAAACTAGGGTGAACTCCTCCACAAACTAGGGTGAACTCCTCCACAAACTAGGAAGAACTCCCCACAAACTAGGAAGAACTCCCCACAAACTAGGAAGAACTCCTCCACAAACTAGGGTGAACTCCTCCACAAACTAGGGTGAACTCCTCCACAAACTAGAGTGAACTCCCCACAAACTAGGGTGAACTCCCCACAAACTAGGGTGAACTCCCCACCAACTAGGGTGAACTCTCCACAAACTAGGAAGAACCCCCCACAAACTTGGGTGAACTCCCCACAAACTAGGAAGAACTCCCCACAAACTAGGGTGAACTCCCCACAAACTAGGGTGAACTCCCCACAAACTAGGAAGAACTCCCCACAAACTAGGGTGAACTCCTCCACAAACTAGGAAGAACTCCTCCACAAACTAAGAAGAACTCCCCACAAACTAGGGTGAACTCCCCACAAACTAGGGTGAACTCCTCCACAAACTAGGGTGAACTCCTCCACAAACTAGGAAGAACTCCCCACAAACTAGGAAGAACTCCCCACAAACTAGGGTGAACTCCCCACAATCTAGGGTGAACTCCCCACAAACTAGGGTGAACTCCCCACAAATTAGGGTGAACTCCCCACAAACTAGGGTGAACTCCCCACAAACTAGGGTGAACTCTCCACAAACTAAGAAGAACCCCCCACAAACTTGGGTGAACTCCCCACAAACTAGGAAGAACTCCCCACAAACTAGGGTGAACTCCCCACAAACTAGGAAGAACTCCCCACAAACTAGGGTGAACTCCCCACAAACTAGGGTGAACTCCTCCACAAACTAGGAAGAACTCCTCCACAAACTAAGAAGAACTCCCCACAAACTAGGGTGAACTCCTCCACAAACTAGGGTGAACTCCCCACAAACTAGGGTGAACTCCCCACAAACTAGGGTGAACTCCCCACAAACTAGGGTGAACTCCTCTACAAACTAGGGTGAACTCCTCTACAAACTAGGGTGAACTTCTCTACAAACTAGGGTGAACTCCTCTACAAACTAGGGTGAACTCCTCTACAAACTAGGGTGAACTCCTCTACAAACTAGGGTGAACTCCTCTACAAACTAGGGTGAACTCTTCTACAAACTAGGGTGAACTCCTCTACAAACTAGGGTGAACTCCTCTACAAACTAGGGAGAACTCCTCTATAATCTAGGAAGAATCCTTTATGAAGGTGAGTCACTTTATCACAGAGCCACGAGGGGACCTCCAGGGATGGCCTCGTCCTTCAAGAGGAAAACAACCCAGGAAAAGGTCAGTGATATGGGGGAGAGCAAATGAAGGCTCTGCAGTGCCATGGATAAGAGCGAAACGACACCCAGCCGCCGTACCCCACGCCTGGCGCCCATTTGTCCCAATAATGGGGGTTTGTTTTGCCATTGGCTTCATTAGCATACTGCTTTGGCATAATTTATGCACAGCGGCAACGGACGGCAGATCAGAGCGAGACATCTGCCGCACGTTGAGTGAGCAAGGAAAGGCTGTGTGAGCCAGCGAAGAGGCCCTGATTGATGTCACACATCAGCGAATCCCGGAGGTCCCATTAGCCGCTACAGTCTGCATTACTGTCACTCCCCGTCACCTCTGATGGAGGACTCCTTTAAAGCCGTCACTGTCGGTAACCCCCGCTCGGGGAACAACGCGTGTGGTAGACAAATTAAATGGATTGCACGTTCCCCAAATGAACAGGGGTTGAAACCAGAGATGAGCTACACTTTAATACGGCCCGCAGCCCCTGTGAAATCGCCTCGTTTCCACCAGAGTGCATTTGGCATTCATCAAAATCGATATCGTCTTTCAGGCCTGTCGCTTCCGCAGTCCATTCCCAGAAATGTAATGAAAACCAAATCCTGTATGATTCCTTAAGAATATTTACATGATAACAAAATATGATACTCTGTATGCCGAGCAGCCTCAATGATCCAGATGGCAGATTTCATTACAACTGTTTCTCTTGGGGTGGATTAGTAATATAGTCTCTTCAGTTCAGGTGGTGAAGATTTGAATCACCCCCACGACAAACAGTCTGTGTAGGAACACAACGTTCTTGTTGTTGAAGACGCAATGTCAGCCATCTGAACTCCAGGGGAGTTCTGGAAAACTAAGACATGTCTCAAGTAGCTTCAGTCTAGTTGGATTACATAGAAAGCCTCGGGGACATAGCCATATGCCACAACACATCCTAAATACTAATTAAACATCTTAGCTATTCAAACAGCCCGGTGTTTGACAACAGGAGACAATGTAACAAAACAAAAAGTTATTGTAGATTTCCTCTAGTGGTGAGCCACATCCACAGAACAATTAGCTACCTACATGACAAGGGAGAATTCTCAGTTGTGGTTGAGGGAAAAAATATTCACCCTTTCCATTTAATTATCCCTCTTCCTCTATCGCTACCAGGCTTATACCTTACAATGGAGATGCTTCTGAAGAACAGAGAGGGGATTTTAACTGACATAACTGAGATAAATATGTGTCCCAAGCAAGAAAAACAACCACAGATTTCCTAAATTCCTCACTGTAATTGAATTGAGTGATGAAAAGATGGGTTTTGTGCTCAACATGTTCACTGACAGAAGCCCCAGTGATAGAGAATCAATAGAGAGCTGAAGTCTTTGACAGCTTCATCTGCGTGTGTGCGCATTTGCATTATTTTGGTTTGTGTGTAACTAAATGTGTGTCACTCATTAAGCAACATGTGACATACAGTACATCACTGAATCTCAAGGACACCAGATAGAATCAGTGTCTTGGCTGGGGCTAGATAGTTCACTTCAAAGAAGCAGGCTGTTTATGAAAAGAGCAGACAATAGTCAGATCTCACTGGGGCTTCATGTGGGAAACACAGAAGATCTTCTGATGTCATTCCCTGAACATTTAAGCCATAGGCCATGTACTTTAGTTTTTTGTTTTGTATTCAATTACATGCAAACGTCTTTCACCTGAGCTCTGTTTTCCAAGGGAATCTATTCAAGTTAACATTCCCTAGATGTTGTCACGACCTCCACCGAAGTAGGTTCCTCTCCTTGTTCGTGCGGTTTTCTGTGGTCGGCGTCACCGGTCTTCTAGCCATCGGCGATCCACTTTTCATTTTCCATTTGTTTTGTCTTGTTTTCCTACACACCTGCTTTTCATTTCCCTCATTAATTGTTGTGTATTTAACCCTCTGTCTTTGTGTGGGATTGTTAATTGTAAGTGCTTGTGCACATGGTGACTGGTGTGCGAAGGGTTTTGTACCCATGTTTTGTTATTCTTTATGCCGTTGGTTTTGAAATGAAACTGCTCCGGCTATTACCTAGTTCTGCTCTCCTGCGTCTGACGTCCCTGCCACCGGTTACGCACCCCTTACAGATGTACTGTAACTTAGCACCACCGTGCTACATGTACAGCGCAGACACTGATATACTGTGTAATCAAGTTTCCAGCTGTATTTGTCATGTGTACAGGATACACATGGTATACACTCTCCAACAAAATGGTTACTTGCAGGTACCTTCTGGACAACGCAACAATAACATGAAATAAGATAAGAATCCGAACATAAAGTAAATGGCTCATGGAGCAGCGATCTAAGGCACTGCATCTCAGTGCTAGAGGCGTCACTACAGACACCCTGGTTTGAATCCAGGCTGTATCACAGCGGTCTAAGGCACTGCATCTCAGTGCTAGAGGCGTCACTACAGACACCCTGGTTTGAATCCAGGCAGTATCACAACCGGCCGTGATTGGGAGCCCCATAGGGAGGCGCACAATTGGCGTAGCGTCGTCCGGGTAAATAAGAATTTGTTCTTAACTGACTTGCCTAGTTAAATAAAGGTAAAAAAATAATAAATAATAAAATAACAGAATAATCCTTGTAGCATGCGTATAATGCTTATTACTGAAACTGAAATTATGTTGCACTACAGGGCTTATAGACCTATAAGGAAACTGACATTCCATTATATAATAGAGCTGATATTGATCTACTGAATCTGAAATACTGCAGAATTATAGTGCATGCTTGGGAATACTGTTGGAACTGAAACAGATGTTTTGAAACTAAAATGCTGCTGAGATTAATTGCAGACATTTTGATTCTGAAAGCTAGGAAACTGAAAGGCTCCTGCTATGTTACAGAAGACATATTAGGAAGCTGAAAGCCTCCTGCTATGTTACAGAAGACATATCAGGAAACTGAAAGCCTCCTGCTACGTTACAGAAGACATATCAGGAAACAGAAAGCCTTCTGCTATGTTACAGAAGACATATCAGGAAACTGAAAGCCTCCTGCTACGTTACAGAAGACATATCAGGAAACAGAAAGCCTCCTGCTATGTTACAGAAGACATATCAGGAAACAGAAAGCCTCCTGCTATGTTACAGAAGACATATCAGGAAACAGAAAGCCTTCTGCTATGTTACAGAAGACATATCAGGAAACAGAAAGCCTCCTGCTATGTTACAGAAGACATATCAGGAAACTGAAAGCCTCCTGCTATGTTACAGAAGACATATCAGGAAACTGAAAGCCTCCTGCTGTGTTATAGCACAAACATACTCAAATCATAATAGTTTGTAGATGGTGAGTTATGTTATAGCATTGACCTGTTCTAAATGTAACATGTGGTTAGTACACAGACAATAAACCTGAACCACTGCTGTGGTTGGCACACGTCACAAACTGAACAGCCATTATACTTCAATTGTAACACCACTGAAAACACATCTCCTAACAACCACTGTTTCAGTGCACATTTTTTACTTGAAATGCTGTCATACACACAAGGTACGCTGAAGTAGCGTAGAAAATGCTGTTGTGACTGAAGGACTGTAGTAGTCTAGTACGGAGTGCATTGCTCTCTGTGACTGAAGTACTGTAGTAGTCTAGTACGGAGTGCATTGCTCTCTGTGACTGAAGTACTGTAGTAGTCTAGTACGGAGTGTCTTGCTCTCTGTTACTGAAGTACTGTAGTAGTCTAGTACGGAGTGTCTTGCTCTCTGTGACTGAAGTACTGTAGTAGTCTAGTACGGAGTGCCTTGCTCCCTGTTACTGAAGTACTGTAGTAGTCTAGTACGGAGTGTCTTGCTCTCTGTTACTGAAGTACTGTAGTAGTCTGGTACGGAGTGTCTTGCTCTCTCTGACTGAAGTACTGTAGTAGTCTAGTACGGAGTGTCTTGCTCTCTGTGACTGAAGTACTGTAGTAGTCTAGTACGGAGTGCCTTGCTCTCTGTGACTGAAGTACTGTAGTAGTCTAGTACGGAGTGTCTTGCTCCCTGTTACTGAAGTACTGTAGTAGTCTAGTACGGAGTGTCTTTCTCTCTGTGACTGAGGTACTGTAGTAGTCTAGTACGGAGTGCCTTGCTCTCTGTGACTGAAGTACTGTAGTAGTCTGGTACGGAGTGTCTTGCTCTCTCTGACTGAAGTACTGTAGTAGTCTAGTACGGAGTGTCTTGCTCCCTGTTACTGAAGTACTGTAGTAGTCTGGTACGGAGTGTCTTGCTCTCTCTGACTGAAGTACTGTAGTAGTCTAGTACGGAGTGTCTTGCTCTCTGTGACTGAAGTACTGTAGTAGTCTAGTACGGAGTGTCTTGCTCTCTGTGACTGAAGTACTGTAGTAGTCTAGTACGGAGTGTCTTGCTCCCTGTTACTGAAGTACTGTAGTAGTCTAGTACGGAGTGTCTTTCTCTCTGTGACTGAGGTACTGTAGTAGTCTAGTACGGAGTGCCTTGCTCTCTGTGACTGAAGTACTGTAGTAGTCTAGTACGGAGTGTCTTGCTCTCTGTGACTGAAGTACTGTAGTAGTCTAGTACGGAGTGCCTTGCTCTCTGTGACTGAAGTACTGTAGTAGTCTGGTACACAGTGCATTGCTCCCTGTTACTGAAGTACTGTAGTAGTCTGGTACGGAGTGTCTTGCTCTCTGTGACTGAAGTACTGTAGTAGTCTAGTACGGAGTGTCTTGCTCTCTGTTACTGAAGTACTGTAGTAGTCTAGTACGGAGTGTCTTGCTCTCTGTGACTGAAGTACTGTAGTAGTCTAGTACGGAGTGCCTTGCTCTCTGTGACTGAAGTACTGTAGTAGTCTAGTACGGAGTGTCTTGCTCTCTGTGACTGAAGTACTGTAGTAGTCTAGTACGGAGTGTCTTGCTCTCTGTGACTGAAATACTGTAGTAGTCTGGTACACAGTGCATTGCTCTCTCTGACTGAAGTACTGTAGTAGTCTAGTACGGAGTGCATTGCTCTCTGTGACTGAAGTACTGTAGTAGTCTAGTACGGAGTGTCTTGCTCTCTGTGACTGAAGTACTGTAGTAGTCTAGTACAGAGTGTCTTGCTCTCTGTTACTGAAGTACTGTAGTAGTCTAGTACGGAGTGTCTTGCTTTCTGTGACTGAAGTACTGTAGTAGTCTAGTACGGAGTGTCTTGCTCTCTGTGACTGAAGTACTGTAGTAGTCTAGTACGGAGTGTCTTGCTCTCTGTTACTGAAGTACTGTAGTAGTCTAGTACGGAGTGCCTTGCTCTCTGTGACTGAAGTACTGTAGTAGTCTAGTACGGAGTGTCTTGCTCTCTGTTACTGAAGTACTGTAGTAGTCTAGTACGGAGTGCCTTGCTCTCTGTGACTGAAGTACTGTAGTAGTCTAGTACGGAGTGCCTTGCTCTCTGTGACTGAAGTACTGTAGTAGTCTAGTACGGAGTGTCTTTCTCTCTGTGACTGAGGTACTGTAGTAGTCTAGTACGGAGTGCCTTGCTCTCTGTTACTGAAATACTGTAGTAGTCTAGTACGGAGTGTCTTGCTCCCTGTTACTGAAATACTGTAGTAGTCTAGTACGGAGTGTCTTGCTCCCTGTTACTGAAGTACTGTAGTAGTCTAGTACGGAGTGTCTTGCTCTCTGTTACTGAAGTACTGTAGTAGTCTAGTACGGAGTGTCTTGCTCTCTGTGACTGAAGTACTGTAGTAGTCTAGTACGGAGTGCCTTGCTTTCTGTGACTGAAGTACTGTAGTAGTCTAGTACGGAGTGTCTTGCTCCCTGTTACTGAAGTACTGTAGTAGTCTAGTACGGAGTGCCTTGCTCTCAGTTACTGAAGTACTGTAGTAGTGTAGTACGGAGTGCCTTGCTCTCTGTGACTGAAGGACTGTAGTAGTCTAGTACGGAGTGCCTTGCTCTCTGTGACTGAAATACTGTAGTAGTCTAGTACGGAGTGTCTTGCTCTCTGTGACTGAAGTACTGTAGTAGTCTAGTACGGAGTGTCTTGCTCTCTGTTACTGAAATACTGTAGTAGTCTAGTACGGAGTGTCTTGCTCCCTGTTACTGAAGTACTGTAGTAGTCTAGTACGGAGTGCCTTGCTTTCTGTGACTGAAGTACTGTAGTAGTCTAGTACGGAGTGTCTTGCTCTCTGTGACTGAAGTACTGTAGTAGTCTAGTACGGAGTGTCTTGCTCCCTGTTACTGAAGTACTGTAGTAGTCTAGTACGGAGTGCCTTGCTCTCAGTTACTGAAGTACTGTAGTAGTGTAGTACGGAGTGCCTTGCTCTCTGTGACTGAAGTACTGTAGTAGTCTAGTACGGAGTGCCTTGCTCTCTGTGACTGAAGTACTGTAGTAGTGTAGTACGGAGTGTCTTGCTCTCTGTGACTGAAGTACTGTAGTAGTCTAGTACGGAGTGTCTTGCTCTCTGTTACTGAAATACTGTAGTAGTCTAGTACGGAGTGCCTTGCTCCCTGTTACTGAAGTACTGTAGTAGTCTAGTACGGAGTGTCTTGCTCCCTGTTACTGAAGTACTGTAGTAGTCTAGTACGGAGTGCATTGCTCTCTGTGACTGAAGTACTGTAGTAGTCTAGTACAGAGTGCCTTGCTCTCTTGAGTGGAAGAGAGATAGCAGAGACAGAGCCAAACAGCCGCCACCCAGCTAGGCCTAGTGGTGTCAGTAACGAGGATTACTGGTGTCTTGGCTGCAGCGTCTCAGCCTCATTGATCAAGGCCCTGTGGAAGACAGATGGGCTGCAGGCCAGGAGAGAGCTGTTTACATACTTTAATTCCACTTTAATCCATTCCAATTTGGACCTTATTGATAACCCCTCCCGACCCTGTAGCAAGTACAGTAGTAGACCGTGTTAAAATGCACCCCGGAGCAAGTGGCCTTCAGCCCCCTATAGACTGACACTGATCATCAGGAGAAAAGGGCAGTTACTATAGACTGACACTGATCATCAGGAGAAAAGGGCAGTTACTATAGACTGACATTGATCATCTGGAGAAAAGGGCAGTTACTATAGACTGACATTGATCATCTGGAGAAAAGGGCAGTTACTATAGACTGACATTGATTATCCGGAGGAAAGGGTAGTTACTATAGACTGACATTGATCATCAGGAGGAAAGGGCAGTTACTATAGACTGACATTGATCATCAGGAGAAAAGGGCAGTTACTATAGACTGACATTGATTATCCGGAGGAAAGGGTAGTTACTATAGACTGACATTGATCATCCAGAGGAAAGGGCAATTACTATAGACTGACATTGATCATCTGGAGAAAAGGGAAGTTACTGTAGACTGACAATGATCATCCGGTGGAAAGGGCAGTTACTATAGACTGACATTGATCATCTGGAGAAAAGGGCAGTTACCATAGACTGACATTGATCATCAGGAGAAAAGGGCAGTTACAATTGGGAAACTTTGATGTGGGGAAAGCGCACACACGACTGTGTTGGTAGATGCAACCAACCGATCCACTATGTGTGAAGGCTATGTCACTCTGTGTGAAGGCTATGTCACTCTGTGTGAAGGCTATGTCACTCTGTGTGAAGGCTATGTCACTCTGTGTGAAGGCTATGTCACTCTGTGTGAAGGCTATGTCACTCTGTGTGAAGGCTATGTCACTCTGTGTGAAGGCTATGTCACTCTGTGTGAAGGCTATGTCACTCTGTGTGAAGGCTATGTCACTCTGTGTGAAGACTATGTCACTCTGTGTGAAGACTATGTCACTCTGTGTGAAGGCTATGTCAATAAGAGTATTCATGGTTACTCTGGATGGGCAGTTCAGAGACGAATGACTCTATTAAGTTTTGTTAACGCTTGATTAGCTCTGGAGTCGCCCACATCGATCGGATTTACCAATCCAGCACAGAGGGAGCCGCTGGGGGCAAGTGAAGCTCTTTCTGATGCAGGGGCAAGTTCGTCTTCACGTAGATTTTCACCCCCCCCCCCCCCCCCCCCCCCCCCCCCCACACACACACACACACACACACACACACACACTACTCCATCGTCTTCTTCAATAGTTCTGTTTGGTTGGAAGGTTGGGGGGCAGATTTGATGGACCATTGTGCCACCCTCCCTCTCCCTCTCTCCCTCTCTTCTTTCCCTTCCTCTTTCAGCCTCATAAATGTCATCTCACTCTGTCTGGGCATTAATCTCTATGAAGCTTGGGCGAGTGACTCCACCACAAACGCAATTTTGTTGTACTGCTCCCCACTGAACTAGGGTTGGCAGGGCTGGAGGAAACAGAGGAGAAGGGGGAGGGGGTGTTGTCTCAGCCTATTTCTCAAGCAGAGGAGACGGCAGCAGCGGGGTCTCCAGTGGGAAAATATGAGGGGTATTATATAGAGGGCCTATGGCCCCTGCCATCACCCTCAATGAGAGAGGAAGCACAGTGACAGGACACACAGAGGACACACTCACCCAGCACTCAGAGAATACAGAGAGAGAGAGAGAAAGAGAGAGAGAGAGAGAGAGAGAGAGAGAGAGAGAGGGAGTGAGTGAAAAAGAGAGAGAAAAAGAGAGAGAGTAAAAAGATAAATGAACAGGTTTGTACTGGGAAAGAGAGCTATGGAGAGGCATAGATGGTGACATACATATGAAACAGAGACATACTGACACAAAAACCGAGAGAGAAGGGAGAGAGACAGAGAGAATGCATTGATAAACAACAAGCGAGAGAGAGAAGGAGAACACACCTATCAACCCAGCACAGAGTTGTGTCATGTGTCCTCCAACACGACAAGACACCAGTCTAGGCACTCGGCGAACACAAAAGTCCCCCGCCATCTGCGGCCCACAACACACCAAGCTGTCCGTCACCCGCTCACGACATGCCGGTGACATCATCCACCGGGTCCACTCACTGACAACTGGGGCCCGGTGACATCATCAGCGTTGGCCGGCGGCGCGACATGCCAAACAGTTAACCCCTGCAGTGGAGGATTTGAGTAATCTAGGCTTGGATTCCACCTCTAATGGTTATTCTGGATGTGTGGGAGCCATGAGGGAGAGACCACAGACCGGAGCGAGCGAACGCTGGAACTGACCCAGAGTCAGTAATCTTCCTGGGGCATTTGGAGCTGGGGAGGTGGTGGCTGTTCCAGAATCAGAACTGCCAGTCTTTCTTTCTCCATCCCTCTCGCAATCCGAGTGGCTTGAGAACAGCTGTGGGTCTCGAATATGTCTAACACTGCACAGGGTGCTGGACTGGTCTGTCTGTCAAGCATGACTGACATCTGACATGGGGTGGTAGATACCCATGGAGGGAGAACAACCCTTGACCTGGATATGAAAAACAAACACTGGGGCCTGGGTTTATTAGTTACAGGGACTGGGGTCTAGATTGATGTCACTGGCTGGTAAATAACTCTGTTGTTTATGGTCTTTCAAGTTCCAGTTTATAATATGATTTATGCCAATTATGATGAACCCAGCGCTTGGGAGTATCTAAAGATCAAAACGACACAGTACCACTGCCATCCACGACAGCTGTAGAGACCGAAATCTCCCCTATCTATTTTGACTGACTTTCTCTGAATGCGAGCCTCTCATTCAATCCCTCTGAATAATCTATTCATACATGTGTGCCTGATTGCTCTTCAGCAGAATAGCAGTGCTGTGACTAGTTATCCTCATTTAAATAAGCTTTAGAAAAACTTCTCGTTTTCAAAAAGGTAAAGAAAAAAATAGTCAATAGCGTGCCCATGGCAACGGGTGAACTATCAAGTCCACTGAAAAAGAGGGGATCTGTAACGGTTTTCTTCGTGAGAAGGAGAGTCGGACCAAAATGCGGCGTGTAGATTACGATCCATGTTTATTGTGACTATAGCAACACGAATCTAAATACAAACAGTGCAAAATAATAAACGTAATGAAAACCGAAACAGCCTAAACTGGTGCAAACTAACACTAAGGACAGGAACAATCACCCACAAACACACAGTGAAACCCAGGCTACCTAAATATGGTTCCCAATCAGAGACAATGACTAACACCTGCCTCTGATTGAGAACCATATCAGGTCGGACATAGAAATAGACAAACAAGACATGAAACATAGAATGCCCACTCAGATCACACCCTGACCAATCAAAACATAGAATATACAAAGTAAACTATGGTCAGGGCGTGACAGTACCCCCCCCCCAAGGTGCGGACTCCGGCCGCAAAACCTGAACCTATAGGGGAGGGTCTGGGTGGGCATCTGTCCGCGGTGGCGGCTCTGGCGCTGGACGTGGACCCCACTCCATGACAGTTTTAATCCCCCTCCTAAACGTCCCTAAATAGGTTACCCACCACAATGATAACATGGGACAGAGGGACAGCTCGGGACAGAGGTAACTCGGGACAGATGGGTAGCTCAGCCCTGAGAGGAAGCTCAGCACTGAGAAGAAGCTCAGCACTGAGAGGAAGCTCAGGCAGGTGGTTGGATCCGGCAGATCCTGGCTGGCTGGCGGTTCTGGAAGATCCTGGCTGACTGGCGGATCCAGGAGAATCTGGTCGACTGGCGGATCCAGGAGAATCTGGTCGACTGGCAGATCCGGAAGAGTCTGGTCGACTGGCAGATCTGGAAGAGTCTGGTCGACTGGCAGATCTGGAAGAGTCTGGTCGACTGGCAGATCTGGAAGAGTCTGGTCGACTGGCAGATCTGGAAGAGTCTGGACGACTGGCAGATCTGGAAGAGTCTGGACGACTGGCAGATCTGGAAGAGTCTGGACGACTGGCAGATCTGGAAGAGTCTGGACGACTGGCAGATCTGGAAGAGTCTGGACGACGGGCAGATCTGGAAGAGTCTGGACGACGGGCAGATCTGGAAGAGTCTGGTCGACTGGCAGATCTGGAAGAGTCTGGACGACTGGCAGATCTGGAAGAGTCTGGACGACTGGCAGATCTGGAAGAGTCTGGACGACTGGCAGATCTGGAAGAGTCTGGACGACTGGCAGATCTGGAAGAGACTGGTCGACACAGACTGGCTGCTCTGGCTGCTCCATGCTGACTGACAGCTCTGGCTGCTCCATGCTGGCAGACTGCTCTGGCTGCTCCATGATGACTGACAGCTCTGGCTGCTCCATGCTGACTGGCTGCTCCATGCTGACTGGCAGCTCTGGCTGCTCCATGCTGACTGGCTGCTCCATGCTGACTGGCAGCTCTGGCTGCTCCATGCTGACTGGCTGCTCTGGCTGCTCCATGCTGACTGGCTGCTCCATGCTGACTGGCTGCTCCATGCTGACTGGCGGCCCTGGCTGCTCCATGCTGACTGGCGGCCCTGGCTGCTCCATGCTGACTGGCGGCCCTGGCTGCTCCATACTGACTGACGGCCCTGGCTGCTCCATGCAGACTGGCAGCTCTGGCGGCTCCTTGCAGACTGGCAGCTCTGGCGGCTCCTTGCAGACTGGCAGCTTTGGCGGCATCCTGCAGACTGGCAGCTCTGGCGGCTCCTTGCAGACTGGCAGCTCCATGCAGACTGGCAGCTCTATGCAGACTGGCAGCTCCTTGCAGACTGGCAGCTCCTTGCAGACTGGCAGCTCCTTGCTAACTGGCAGCTCTATGCTAACTGGCAGCTCTATGCTAACTGGCAGCTCTATGCTAACTGGCAGCTCTATGCTAACTGGCAGCTCTATGCTAACTGGCAGCTCTATGCTAACTGGCAGTTCTGAACAGGCGGGAGACTCCGGCAGCGCTGTAGAGAAGGCAGGCTCTAACAGCGCTAAACAGGCGGGAGACTCCGACAGCGCTGAAGAGAAGGGAGGCTCTGGCAGCGCTGGACAGGCGAGGCGCACTGTAGGCCTGATGCGTGGTGCTGGCACTGGTGGTACTGGGCCGAGGACACGCACAGGAAGCCTGGTGCGGGGAGCTGCTACCGGAGGGCTGGGGTGTGGAGGTGGTACTGGAAAAACCGGACCGTGCAGGCGCACTGGAGCTCTTGAGCACCGAGCCTGCCCAACCTTACCTGGTTGAATGCTCACGGTCGCCCTGCCAGTGCGGCGAGGTGGAATAGCCCGCACTGGACTATGCAGGCGAACCGGAGAAACCGAGCGCAAGGCTGGTGCCATGTAAACCGGCCCAAGGAGACGCACTGGGGACCAGCTGCGTAGAGCCGGCTTCATGGCATTAGGCTCGACGCTCAATCTAGCCCGGCCGACACGTGGAGCTGGAATATACCGCACCGGGCTATGCACCCGCACTGGAGACACCGTGCGCACCACTGCATAACACGGTGCCTGTCCGGTCTCTCTAGCCCCCCGGTAAGCACAGGGAGTCTGCCCAGGTCTCCTACCTGGCGTAGCCATACTCCCTGTTAGCCCCCCTCCAAGAAATTTTTGGGGCTGCCTCTCAAGCTTCCATCCGCGTCGCCGAGCTGCCTTCTCATACCAGCGCCTCTCTGCTTTCACCGCCTCCATTCTACGGTAACCTTCCTCGCACTGCTCCAGCGAATCCCAGGCGGGCTCCGGCACTCTCCCTGGGTCGGCCGCCCACCTGTCGATCTCCTCCCAAGTAGTATACTCCATACTGTACTCCTCTTTGGGCTGTTCCTGTTGTTTCTTCTCCCGCTGCACCTTAGTGCGGCTACACTCCCCTGGTTTAGCCCAGGGTCCTCTCCCGTCGAGGATTTCCTCCCATGTCCATTCCTCTTTACGCTGCTGTTGCTGCCTGTTGACACGCTGCTTGGTCCGTTGGTGGTGGGTGATTCTGTAACGGTTTTCTTCGTGAGAAGGAGAGTCGGACCAAAATGCGGCGTGTAGATTACGATCCATGTTTATTGTGACTATAGCAACACGAATCTAAATACAAACAGTGCAAAATAATAAACGTAATGAAAACCGAAACAGCCTAAACTGGTGCAAACTAACACTAAGGACAGGAACAATCACCCACAAACACACAGTGAAACCCAGGCTACCTAAATATGGTTCCCAATCAGAGACAATGACTAACACCTGCCTCTGATTGAGAACCATATCAGGTCGGACATAGAAATAGACAAACAAGACATGAAACATAGAATGCCCACTCAGATCACACCCTGACCAATCAAAACATAGAATATACAAAGTAAACTATGGTCAGGGCGTGACAGGATCAACCTTGTATTCATTTTTCTGTGACGAGAAATGGAGATGTCTAGGGTATCTGAAAAAGATGACATCATAGACGTAGTCTGGAAAAAGCGGGCCAGTTCCAACAATGCATGCCGTACCAGAGCCATGGCCGGTATATATACGGTATATATATACACACATATATCGGAGAGAACAGTGGCTCTCCCTGGGCAGGTATCCAATTGGCCCTCCGATCCCAAAGCTTTGATGAAGTGGCCTGTCATGATGTCAGCCTCTCCTCTCACCTGGGACTTCTCACCCTCTAACAACTGCTGCCCGGGTGGAAAGAAAGGACAGAAGGAAATAAGGAAAGAAACTCACCCCTCCATCCCTCCCTCCATCTCACTTTCTTCCCGCCTTTCTCTTTCTTCAGAAGTACCTCACCGAAAAATAATAAGGGGAAGGTAATTTCCCACGAGCCTTCACTCTGAAGACAGGTCTCGGGCTGAGTCCATGTGCAAAACCGTCTTGTCTTCTCTTTGCTATCTTCCCGCTCTCCTTCTCACTGTCAGGACTTTAAAAATGTCCCCTGGCTGCGACCAACGGAGAAACAATTCCTCATCTACAGACTGACATTATACTGTTGCACTCCCCCAACTCTAGGTGTGTGTTCTTAATTAGAATCTGCCCTGGTAAAATGATCAGAGCTTATATTGCATAATAAGCCTTCATAGAATACTGCAGATGGAATTGATACTGTGCCGATGCTATAGTGGGTTTATGTATCAGGGTAACAAATAGGAGCCTTGGTGGAGTGAAAGTAGCACCATAATGGCTATTGCTGAATAAATGCTTTCAATATATTTATTGTCATAACAAATTCTTAATAAATCCATTACAAGTATTAATGGCCAAGATTTAGAATCCAACAATAAGCTGTTTAGAATTTCAAATGAGTTTTTAATGCTCTTACAATGATGTACTGTACTCCAGCCTTTTCACGTGTTTTTTAAAAGATTTCACTGCACCATTTGGTCAGGAGTAGCCGTGGACGACTCTTGTCCACCAAATGGAGGCATGTGCCATCTCCTCACAGACATTTTAATTCCAGGATATTGCCAGCTTCTGTTTGGAAGCGCACACTTAAATGGCCGTCTCCATGGTGATTGTTTTAGAGCACATGTGAACTTGTACTCATGCATCTGTTTGCCTGTTCTTCCACTCACTTCAACCCACTACATTATTTACCCACTACATTCTTTAAATCTGATCTCTAATTATTATAATCTGTTTGCCTGTTCTTCCCCTCACTTTAACCCACTACATTATTTACCCACTACATTATTTAAATCTGATCTCTAATTATTATAATCTGTTTTCCTGTTCTTCCCCTCACTTCAACCCACTACATTATTTAAATCTGATCTCTAATTATTATAATCTGTTTTCCTGTTCTTCCCCTCACTTCAACCCACTACATTATTAAATCTGATCTCTAATTATTATAATCTGTTTGCCTGTTCTTCCCCTCACTTCAACCCACTACATTATTTACCCACTACATTATTTAAATCTGATCTCTAATTATTATAATCTGTTTGCCTGTTCTTCCCCTCACTTCAACCCACTACATTATTTAAATCTGATCTCTAATTATTATAATCTGTTTTCCTGTTCTTCCCCTCACTTCAACCCACTACATTATTTACCCACTACATTATTTAAATCTGATCTCTAATTATTATAATCTGTTTTCCTGTTCTTCCCCTCACTTCAACCCACTACATTATTTACCCACTACATTATTTAAATCTGATCTCTAATTATTATAATCTGTTTGCCTGTTCTTCCCCTCACTTCAACCCACTACATTATTTAAATCTGATCTCTAATTACTATCATCTCTCAGGATTTATATTCTCTTCCATTGTAATGAGTTACTTAGCCCTAATCAAAAAGGTTGTCAACACAGCATCAAATGTGTTCATTTCTGTCATCAGACACGTTAGCTAGCTGCTATCATCATCAGAAGGCACCAAATGCTGGGATTTGGCTCACCCGGACTTGATGGCAGTGGATGTTAACAGTACATGAATGCCAAAACTCTCATTTAGACCACTGGGTCCCTCTGCTGGTCAATACGAAACCTGCAAGTGGCAATATGTTCACACAGCTGTAAATGCAGCGTATGCCCAACTTGTTTGGTATTTGGCAAGCCTTTCTCATGGTTAAGATATCTGTAATCTAAAACACTGGGAAGTAGTACTATTTATACAATTGTAATATACTATTGGAGAAGCACCGTCTCTCACACACAAATGTACACAGACAGACAGCCAGACACACACACGTACATCTCCCTTGTAGAAGGGCTGAAGACGCCAGGAGTAATGTGAGGCATGTGTGTCAGAGACAGTCTAAACGCCGTGCTATGTAAGGCATGGATCCCCTCCTGGCAGTGGGACAGTAGACAGAGAGAGAGAAACAGACACACAGAGAGAGAGAGACAGAGAGAGAGAGAGAGAGAGAGAGAGAGAGAGACACACACACAGAGAGACACACAGACATAGAGAGACAGACAGAGAGAGAGAGACAGAGACACAGAGAGAGCGAGAGACACAGAGAGAGAGAGACAGACACAGAGAGAGAGAGAGAGAGACACAGCGAGACACACAGACAGAGACACACAGAGCGAGACAGAGAGTGTGTGTGCATGTGTTTTCCTACCTACATGTCTCTCTCTGTGTGTGTGTGTGTGTGTGTGTGTGTTCCAAAGCTGAAAGTATGCATGCTTCAGAGTCAGCCAGAGTTTCACATAGTCCTGCGGAAAAGAAAACGACAACACTTCCCCAGCCACACAGGAGAGTGGCTTACCACTGTCTACTGGACTGTCTGCACCCAACTTTTCTTCTGCTGACTCCAGTTTATGTCTGACTCTGGATCAGTTATTCTTATTGCAGCCTTAATCTAAACCCATTATCAGCAACAAATACAGCTGTCCTGGAATCAGTAGTTAGGTTATGCCGACACCTCAAACCATAGGAAAATATGACATAGGCTATAGGCCTAGTCCAGTGATGTGTTATGGGTAAGTAGCTCTCTAGCATGTCATAATGGAAATCGTACATGATATGGAAAAAATGTGTATAAACATTTAATTGGCTAATATCTTATACAGATTCAAAGAAACACCAACCGGACCAACAAAGAACATATGAAGACACTGAATCATGTTCACAGGAGAAATCATGATTTATTGAGACACATATTAACCTGGAGGAAGTTTTAAAGGATATCCAGATGGATAAAGGACTCGTATATTCTAACAGCTGCAAACCTAACCCCCTAGAGTCCATGTCCACGCCCACTGGGAAAAATTAGCATAATAAAGAAATCCCCATAAGAATCCATCAGTTTAAGAGAAACTGTATCTGTTTTTTTGTCATTGGATACGTCTCAATCCACCACATGCGCCGATGTTGCACTTCTGCATCTGCAGTGAAAGGTGACAGAGCTATAGCAGTGTTGGTCAGACCATGAGACATGCTGAAAATCGGTCTTCTCACAAAATTGTCTGTAGCACCCGAATGGTTTGGCCTACAAACTGTTACTTTCTGAAGGTCCCACGGGAGCAGTTGAAAAAAATGAATGGAAGTACAGTATATAATGGATCATTTTAGTGTCACAAATAAGGGGTTAAATACATGTAAAAAAAATATATATAATAATGTTTCCTGATCTTTCTCATATCCCTCAGATATAGGACAGACACTTCAGAACAAACTTCCTTTAGATTTTAATGGGAGGGGACTATCTGCAGTGAATCTGTTATTCAATGCATTGGTACCGGCTAACAGCGTGAAGGCCAAATAAACATTTTTTTTAAATTTAAAAACTACAAAAAATTCTTGATTCTTCAAGGGGTCTTACAATTCAAAATCAAATAGCAAAATGATCCTTGGTATGACCTTTTTAAAACAATTCCATATACAGTTGAAGTCTGAAGTTTACATATACCTTAGCCAAATACATTTAAACTCTAGTAAAAGTTTACACCCTAGTAAAAATTCTCTGTCTTAGGTCAGTTAGGATCAACACTTTATTTTAAGAATGTGAAATGTCAGAATGATAGTAGAGAGAATGATTTATTTCAGCTTTTATTTCTTTCATCACATTCCCAGTGGGTCAGAAGTTTACACACACTCACAATAAGTTGGGTGAATCTTGGCCCATTCCTCCTCACAGAGCTGGTGTAACTGAGTCAGGTTTGTAGGCCTCCTTGCTCGCACACGCTTTTTCAGTTCTGCCCACATATTTTCTATAGGATTGAGGTCAGGGTTTTGTGATGACCACTCCAATACCTTGACTTTGTGGTCCTTAAGACATTTTGCCACCACTTTGGAAGTATTGTTCATTTGGAAAACCCATTTGTGATCAAGCTTTAACTTCCTGACTGATGTCTTGAGATGTTGCTTCAATATATCCACATCATTTTCCTACCTCATGATGCCATCTATTTTGTGAAGTGCACCAGTCCCTCCTGCAGCAAAGCACCCCCACAACATGATACTGCTACCCCCTGTGCTTCACGGTTGGGATGTTTTTTTTCGGCTTGCAAGCTTCCCCCCTTTTCCTCCAAACATAACAATGGTCATTATGGCCAAACAGTTCTATTTTGGTTTCATCAGACCAGAGGACATTTCTCCAAAAAGTACGATATTTGTCTCCATGTGCAGTTGCAAACCGTAGTCTGGGTGTTTTATGGCGGTTTTGGAGCAGTGGGTTCTTCCTTGCTGAGTGGCCTTTCAGGTTATGTCGACATAGGACTCGTTTTACTGTGGAAATAGATACTTTTGTACCTGTTTCCTCCAGCATCTTCACAAGGTCCTATGTTGTTGTTCTGGGATTGATTTGCACTTTTCGCACCAAAGTACGTTCATCTCTAGGTGACAGAACGCGTCTTCTTCCTGAGCGGTATGACGGCTGCGTGGTCCCATGGTGTTTATACTTGCGTACTATTGTTTGTACAGATGAACATGATACCTTCAGGTGTTTGGAAATTGCTCCCAAGGATGAACCAGACTTGTGGAGGTCTACAATTTTTTTCCGAGGTCTTGGCTAAATATTTTAGATTTTTCCATGACATCAAGCAAAGAGGCAGTGAGTTTGAAGGTAGGCCTTGAAATACATCCACAGGTACACCTCCAATTGACTCAAATGATGTCAATCAGCCTATCAGAAGCTTCTAATGCCATGACATCGTTTTCATACATTTTCAGAAATGGTTATATACAGTAATATCAAGATTTAGGAAGGTTAAAATAGATTGGGCATGCTGTACATGCACAGTTGATAGGTAGGTTAGATACAGGTAAATATGGTGTCAGCCAGGAGACTATCGCTGATTTCCCTGTTGGCCCAGCCTAGCCCCTACTCTATCAGCGGATATTTTTTATAGGCCTACCTATCAAATAATTTCAGATTTACAGTAATATTTCAGATCTACAGTAATATTTCAGATTTATATTAATCTTTCAGATCTACAGTAATATTTCAGATTAATATTAATATTTCAGATCTACAGTAATATTTCAGATTTATATTAATATTTCAGATCTACGGTAATATTTAAGCCAGCTGTTTTTAGTCAAGACTTTCATATTTTTAATGTAAAATGTTTTTGTTGTATTGTATGTGTGTTTATAGTTGTGTTTAATGTTGTGTTAGTGTATGTAAGTTGTTTTGTCTGAAACGTTGTTCCCCCTGCTGCTATTGGACCAGGTCTCTCTTGGAAAACAGATGTTATCTCAATGAGGAAAACCTGTATAAATAAAGGTCAAATAAAAATATATCAAAAAATATTTCAGATTTATATTGATATTTCAAATCTACGGTAATATTTCAGATTTATATTGATATTTCAAATCTATGGTAATATTTCAGATTTATATTGATATTTCAAATCTACGGTAATATTTCAGATTTATATTGATATTTCAAATCTATGGTAATATTTCTGATTTATATTGATATTTCAAATCTACGGTAATATTTCAGATTTATATTGATATTTCAAATCTACGGTAATATTTCAGATTTATATTGATATTTCAAATCTACGGTAATATTTCAGATTTATATTGATATTTCAAATCTACGGTAATATTTCTGATTTATATTGATATTTCAAATCTACGGTAATATTTCTGATTTATATTGATATTTCAAATCTACGGTAATATTTCTGATTTATATTGATATTTCAAATCTACGGTAATATTTCAGATTTATATTGATATTTCAAATCTACGGTAATATTTCAGATTTATATTGATATTTCAAATCTACGGTAATATTTCAGATTTATATTGATATTTCAAATCTACAGTAATATTTCAGATTTATATTGATATTTCAAATATACGGTAATATTTCAGATTTATATTGATATTTCAAATCTATGGTAATATTTCAGATTTATATTGATATTTCAAATCTATGGTAATATTTCTGATTTATATTGATATTTCAAATCTACGGTAATATTTCTGATTTATATTAATATTTCAGATCTATGGTAATATTTCAGATTTATATTAATATTTCAGATCTATGGTAATATTTCTGATTTATATTAATATTTCAGATCTATGGTAATATTTCAGATTTATATTGATATTTCAAATCTACGGTAATATTTCTGATTTATATTAATATTTCAGATCTATGGTAATATTTCAGATTTATATTGATATTTCAAATCTACGGTAATATTTCTGATTTATATTAATATTTCAGATCTATGGTAATATTTCAGATCTATGGTAATATTTCAGATCTATATTAATATTTCAGATCTAGGGTAATATTCCAGATTGACAGTAATATTTCAGATCTACAGTAATATTCCAGATTGACAGTGATATTCTAGATCTACAGTAAGCGTAGAAGGTAGAAGGTAGGGGCCGATGTTCCATTCAGATCCTGTCATGTGGTTATGGTAAGATGAACTGAGAAACTGTAACCAGGACATTGCTAGACTATGCAGTTGAAGCCTTACTTTGGCCTGGATAATCACACCAGATCAGTGGTTTGGTCAAGAGAAGAGGAAGGAAGAGAGCATTTATGAAGTACAGTTGATGAACAGCATGCCAATCCTGCACATTTCTATCCATTGACCACAAACCACTTTCCCTCAAACAGGCCAATGTTTTTTTTTTTCAGTCTCTCCTATTTTGTCTCGTATTCCTCTGAAAGCCCCCAAGGGCAGCGCTGTACCCGTAAATGTGAGTGTTTACTTCCCCTTGGAAGTGAAATAAGGCTGTTTACCTTCCATTCTGATGATTCACTCTGTGTCCTCACTGCTCACCACTCTAAGGTCAAGCCAAAGTCTCTCTCATCTTTCCTTACCGTCAATCTCACACGATAGAGTGAACTCGTATTTTCACCCTCTCTCTCCTCTCTTCCTCCTGCTCTCTCTCTCTCTAGTTCCCCGGGCATCCCTCACACAAACACAAGGTGACAGCCTAATCTGTTTTAAATGGCGTTCCTCCTCTCTTTCCATTGGCTTAGAAAACAGGGTTAAATCTAATGGCAGACATTCTCATTACTCGAGAAGCCTGACCGGCCCATTGGGGACAGCATTGAGGAAGAAGAGATGCTCAGATATGATTCTGTGTAAACATTCACACAAAAAGTATTTTTTGTAAATATCTAAATGTCCGGGAGCACACACACTCGTGCAAATGTGTGCCCACACACAACAAACTAAAAGTATCAGGCCTACATAAAACAACCGTATACTGTCAGTAACAAAAATAAGGTTGGATGCAAGATGCAGCTTGGAACTCCATGCATCCACAAAAACGCAAACACGCAAACAAGCTCATTGGTTGATCTCGAATTGTTAAGGGGGCTGACCCAAGTGGGGGGAAATGAAGGGGGCTTCCAGAAAAACAGTCGCTTTCAAACTAGGGACTTCGCGGCTAACTGAGGTAAGACAGTAATTCTGCATGTGTGAACTACACATTGACACATCAAGCGCAAAGCAGGAGGTTAAAAAACAAAAACGTAGTAGTCGCCAAAGTTCTGAAGCATGTGATGAAGAGATTCACAGTCAGAAGCTAGTCTGACAAAGCATTACAAATCACAAACACAAATTCTTTAACACCTCCAGACCAGTTAGAAAGTCAATACAATGCACCAACATGACCTGGGCACTGACCCAAACACACCAAGCTAGACTACAACACTGACAACTATTCTTCAGTTCTGTCACTGCTGGGGTCTGTTCACTTGTCTTCAACACAGTGGGAAATATAGTTAAACAATGGCAGATCACTTACCTCCAGGTGACAGCTATTCCTAGGGTTTGAACTTCGTCCTTCTGTTGAGTGGTAGAATGCACTGCGCTTCCATGTCACGGCCAGAGAGCAGCAGGAAGCCGGACCGGCATCCATCTAGGTGTCCATTTTTAACTCCCATGTCAGAGACTCCTGCTGGGTCTTTCTCATTGTTTACAGCGGCTTCCTTTTTAAAACGCCATTAGAGACTGGAAAGGAAATGTCAATCCTTCATGGTGTGGCCATGGTAACCTTCAGACCACCCTCCTAATGTTTGGCATCCATCATCATCATCATACACCTGGATTTGAAATCCGTCTTGAAACACTTTACATTGTTTTCCATCTCACTCTGATTGAACACAACATACATACCTTGAAAACCACAGCTTTCTCCACATGCTTCCTAGTCCCACGCTTCCTGTTTAAGGAAAGTTCAAAGGTAATTATTGCATGCGGGCTCTTGTAAATGGCAGGGGGTTTCTCATTGGGTTGTATTCAGAGTATAAAGACGACACCACAACGACTGATTGATGGAGTGGATCTAAGTATTTACTTTTGGCCTCCTTCATAGAAAGGTCAAAGGTCATTACTGCATAGAGTTTTATAAAGCGATGGAGCAAAGTATATGGTACAAGCTTACAAGATATTACAATATTAATAAATGATGTAACATGTGCATTCCCATATCAAAAAAGCAGCATATTTGCAGTTCTAATGAATACAATAACCCTCGTTGTCAGACCAGTGAAAATACAAATACACTGGTTCTACCAAGGAAAAAATAAATAGTCAAAACTCAGCATGCAACTTTAAGCTATGATCATCCTGTGTTATTTCCTTTGGTAAAAACCAGTGTATTTATGGGCCCTGGCTAATACTAGCAGTTGAAGCATGGAAATGGCTGTGAACATTCTGTTGAGTTAAGCTGGACATGCTTATCAGGGGGTGCTGCAGCACCCCTACTTCACAGGGCTATGTAGCTGGGGCACAAATATTCTATTCAAAGAAACAAGTGTGACTTTGTTCACACTTATGTGTGAACAAAGTCGACAAGGGAAATATTACTACTTTGTAAAAGCCATGGAGCGATATTTATACATTTTAGTGTCAGAATAAATAGAGTAGAAAAGTGCCTACCTTCTCGCAGGTGAGGTAAACTGAAAAGAGTGCAAAACAAATGGGTTTGACTAGAAGGGATGCAGCCTTTATAAAAATTGACTATTCGTGGCAGGTTAGGATAAGTTATGTAGCAGGTTAGAAGAATTAGGGTGAGGTTAGGAAAAGGGTAGGGTTAGCTAAAATACAAAAAATATCAAGGTACAATATTCATGTCAATTTACACACTTAGTTTATACCACATGTAGCCATAGGCTGCCACTCTAAAGTAAGAAATACATACAGATAAATTATTATATTGATCACACAGGATTTTGTAATAATACAATTGGTAAGTAAAGAAAAAAGAAAGAAAAAGAGGTGGGCCTACATCCAAAACTCCCCATCCCATTCCCCCAACCCCCCATTCCCCCAACTCCCCATCCCATTCCCCCAACTCCCCATTCCCCCAACCCCCCATTCCCCCAACTCCCCATCCCATTCCCCCAACCCCCCATTCCCCCAACTCCCCATCCCATTCCCCCAACTCCCCATTCCCCCAACCCCCCATTCCCCCAACTCCCCATCCCATTCCCCCAACTCCCCATTCCCCCAACTCCCCATTCCCCCAACTCCCCATTCCCCCAACTCCCCATTCCCCCAACTCCCCATCCCATTCCCCCAACTCCCCATCCCATTCCCCCAACTCCCCATCCCATTCCCCCAACTCCCCATTCCCCCAACTCCCCATCCCATTCCCCCAACTCCCCATCCCATTCCCCCAACCCCCCATTCCCCCATTCCCCCAACTCCCCATTCCCCCCCAACTCCCCATTCCCCCAACTCCCCATCCCATTCCCCCAACTCCCCATCCCATTCCCCCAACCCCCCATTCCCCCATTCCCCCAACTCCCCATTCCCCCCCAACTCCCCATTCCCCCCCAACTCCCCATTCCATTCCCCCAACTCCTCATCCCATCCCATTCCCCCAACCTCCCATTCCATTCCCCCAACTCCCCATTCCACTCCCCCAACTCCCCATTCCACTCCCCCAACTCCCCATTCCACTCCCCCAACTCCCCATTCCACTCCCCCAACTCCCCATTCCACTCCCCCAACTCCCCATTCCACTCCCCCAACTCCCCATTCCATTCCCCCAACTCCCCATTCCACTCCCCCAACTCCCCATTCCATTCCCCCCAACTCCCCATTCCACTCCCCCAACTCCCCATTCCCCCAACTCCCCAGCCCATTCCCCCCAACTCCCCATTCCATTCCCCCAAACTCCCGGTCCCATTCCCTCTAGCCCAACATGTCCCCCAACTCCCCATCCCATTCTCTCCAACTCCCCATCCCATTCCCTACAACTCCCCATCCCATTCCCCCTAGCCCAACATGTCCCCCAACTCTCCATTCCATTCTCCCCAACTCCCCATCCCATTCCCCCAGCCCAACATGTTCCCCAACTCCCCATCCCATTCCCCCCAACTCCCCATCCCACTCCCCCTAGCCCAACATGTCCCCCAGCTCCCCATCCCATTACTTCCAACTCCCCATCCCATTCTCCCCAACTCCCCATCCCATTCCCCCAGCCCAACATGTCTCTGTCCAAGTCCGTGTGACACTATTGTTCATTAATTGGTGTGGTGTCATCACTGTGTTCATATCCTGGACAATAGGCAATATACTAATAACAAAGTCCAGTACTAATAGTAATAATGTTCATTGTACCATCTTGAGGGGGTGTCCTCGTCATTGTCTTATGCTGAGGACAGCATCATAGCCATAGGGCTAGGCTGTGTGATTGTGCAGGTAATAGCATACCTGAATATTGAGCCAATCATAACGTGCTTCCATCTGTCGACTCGTCAAAAATCGACTTTTGATGTCAATTTGACAAAACCTGTAACCCATCTAGACATGACCTGAAAAATGTAACGGTTAAACCAGGAAATGGACCGAACCATTGTGATATTTTATCTTCATATTCTCTTATAGCTGTGCTAAGATTAGACATACAGATCAAACAGATTTGCATTGATTTGAGAAATTACACAATACCATTGTTATGGTAAAATACTAAGGCAGTACACATTAATAGATGTGTTAACCCCTAATGTGACCTCATTGACCCAGTCCACTCTATCACTCCTCTGCTGAGTCAAAATAAATGTTGCAGAACTCTGGTATTTCAAAATAAAATAGCTATTGTTCCTAGACAACCTAGACTGGGGAAACAACATCCCCCCCTTTATACTAACATAATGGAATACATCTCTGTTCAGGAAATTAGTTCATGCATTTGTCATGTGTTTCTACATCTTAATTCAATTTCATGGCCAAGATGTGTAAACCTCACATAGCCTTCATTCTCAGGCTAAGTGATATATTTAATGAGATGAGAAGCTAACACAATGTGAACTCTATCTAAGATAAGAGGTCACATGCTAACCACAGATCGGATCAGATTACCCCACCTCCGAGCCTAAACTCAACCATAATACCAATCAAATATATCTGACCTCAGATCAGTGGTTACAGGCATCTTCCGCCCACTCTAACCAGCACATCTGGCATCTCTCTGTGTTTTTTGGTTCTGTGACGCTGACAACACATGGCCGTATGCTGACAGCGATATTATGTTGGATTTATGCTGGCTCTCTGGCCTCATGCACTCTGCCTGCCGGTGCTTTGGTTATCCCCCTTTGATCCCTGGAGGAATCTGTCCGACACATTTACTGCCGCAGCTAATATAATGCATTCATTCCCACAAGTAGCCCAGAGGGGTATACTACATAGCAGGGTCAAGGAGCTAGACAGCCAACTTGGCTGAATATTTTTAAATAACTTTTTATTTCTTTTGAAAGATAAGCTTGAAATGAGCATGATTTAGTTTATCCAGCAACCAAAAACACATATCAAGTTTAGCATTCTTAATGAACCAGAACATGTGTGGTTATTTCTGGTTGTTGATCAAAGTTAGTTGGCTAACTCATTGATGCTTTGTTGTATACCCCACAGGAGCAGGGACAGGAGGAGCCCCATTCAGCAGCTCTGAGGTCTGGCTGAGGACCACTGGGAGAAGGTCCAGACTAGTCCAGACCCCAGGTAACAGGCAGTCTAGAATAGGTCTAGTCCAGACCCCAGGTAACAGGCAGTCTAGAATAGGTCTAGTCCAGACCCCAGGTAACAGGCAGTCTAGAATAGGTCTAGTCCAGACCCCAGGTAACAGGCAGTCTAGAATAGGTCTAGTCCATACTAGTCCAGACCCCGGGGAACAGGCAGTCTAGAATAGGTCTAGTCCAGACCCCAGGTAACAGGCAGGTCTAGTGCAGACCCCAGGTAACAGGCAGTCTAGAATAGGTCTAGTCCAGACCCCAGGTAACAGGCAGTCTAGAATAGGTCTAGTCCAGACTAGTCCAGACCCCGGATAACAGGCAGTCTAGAATAGGTCTAGTCCATACTAGTCCAGACCCCAGATAACAGGCAGTCTAGAATAAGTCTAGCCCATACCTCAGGTAACAGGCAGTCTAGAATAGGTCTAGTCCAGACTAGTCCAGACCCCAGGTAACAGGCAGTCTAGAATAGGTCTAGTCAATACTAGTCCAGACCCCGGGTAACAGGCAGTCTAGAATAGGTCTAGTCCAGACTAGTCCAGACCCCTAGGTAACAGGCAGTCTAGAATAGGTCTAACCATACTAGTCCAGACCCCGGGTAACATGCAGTCTAGAATAGGTCTAGTCCAGACCCCAGGACCCAGGCAGTCTATAATAGGTCTAGTCCAGACCCCAGGACCCAGGCAGTCTAGAATAGGTCTACTCCAGACCCCATGACCCAGGCAGTCTATAATAGGTCTAGTCCAGACCCCAGGTAACAGGCAGTCTAGAATAAGTATAGTCCAGACCCCAGGTAACAGGCAGTCTAGAATAGGTCCAAATCTTTCCAGACCAAGTCTAGACCATAGAATCTCATTCTAGATCTCTGGTCCAGATCTAGTCCAGGCCATGTTTAGACAGACAATCCAGATCAAGTCTAGACCAAGTCTGGACCTAGTCCAAATCCATTCCAAGTCTTATCTGGACCCAATCCACACAGAAAGGTCAGATCTGGTCCAGGCCCAGTCTAAACCCAGTACAGACCCAGACCACTTACAGTCTCATGACTCCACAGGCAGGTGAGGAGGAGTTGCATTTACACACATGCATCAGTTTACACAGGGCCTACGGCACTTCCTTGTACTGTACATCAACCGTATTTATTCATAGCTAAGCCTCCCAGCGTTTTCACACATATTGAGTGCAGGTGTAGGCCTACTGCTCGGACAATGGTTGTGTTGTAAAGTGCCATGATATATTATATGTGTTGAGGACAAAACCCTTTTCTGACATTAGATATCTATGCCACAATGATATCATCATACACTGAGTTCCACATGGCATAGGAATCAATACGGGTCATTTGTAAAAATGACTCCTATTCAAGCAGCATATTATCAATGTAAAAAGATATCCAGACCAGAAGTGTATGTGTGTCTGTGTGTGTGCATACGCCTGCGAGTGAGTGTATGTGTGTGTACAATATGGTATGTAGAGATGGAGAGAGTGTGTGGAGACCACAGCATGTGTTAGTAGCTGACTGCTGGATATCTCCCTCTGCATCGTCCATACCCTGGCTGTCAGAGGGTGAGATATGGGAGAGAAAGAAACGTCCACCCCCTGGCTGTCAGAGGGTGAGATATGGGAGAGGGTGTGTGTGAATGATGTGTATGATGTGCAGAGTCCACTATGGGAGGAGTGTATCTCCAGCTGCTTCCAATTCACCCCCATGTGTCGGCACCAGCAATGTGTGTGTAAAGCACGCTGTGTGTGTGTGTGTGTGTGTGTGTGTGTGTGTGTGTGTGTGTGTGTGTACAATATGTGTGTGTCCACATTAAAATATACTATAGTATACTACGGCTAAATACTATAGTATTTACAGTAGTTTTTGCGGACTTTACTGTAGGATTCACTTCACTGTTTCTGCAGACTTTACTATAGTATTTACTGTAATGTTTTGTGGACATTCCTGTCATATTTACTGTAGTGTTTTTGAGGTCTGTAGTATACTGTAGTATTTACTATAGTATACTACAAAATTATATAGTAAATAATGTATTATTCTATAGTAAACTGTAGTATTCTGTATTATTCTATAGTAAATACTGTATAGTAAAACTGAATGTTTTTTTCATGTGGGTGTGTCTGTGTGTTTGTAAGCTCTATCAGTGTGTGTGTGTTTACAGTAGGTGTTTATGCATGCATGTACACCCTCACTCCAGGGTGTGTGTGACATGCTGTGGAAATAGGAGCCATCCTCTGCTTGCTGATGGAGATGGAAGTACTGACAGACTGACAGACTCCCCTGGCCCCATGTCTTGGACTATGTCCCAACACTCTAAACTGGCTCCCCTTCCTCATCTCCTTCCCTAACCGACTGATGTCTTGGACTGTCTCCCAACACTCTAAAATGTCTTCCTCTCCTTGCGTCCTTCCCTTACTGAGATATTAAAGCATTGGATCACACTGCGTCACAATGCACTCACTTAACATGTCATTTCAGATCAGTGGTTGTGAAAGAAACCAAATAAGGCAAGGGAGCTATTAAAGAATTTTGGGACACATCCACAGTCATATGGTAATACCATTAACCTACAGATGAATCCTGCTATGGCCACAGCACTCTTGTATGTGTACTATGGCCACAGCACTCTTGTATGTGTACTATGGCCACAGCACTCTTGTATGTGTACTATGGCCACAGCACTCTTGTATGTGTACTATGGCCACAGCACTCTTGTATGTGTACTATGGCCACAGCACTCTTGTATGTGTACTATGGCCACAGCACTCTTGTATGTGTACTATGGCCACAGCACTCTTGTATGTGTACTATGGCCACAGCACTCTTGTATGTGTACATAACGGTGTATTGAGTTGAGGGTATTTAGTTGGCATAAGTGCAAATACAGTCAGCAAGCATAGTGAAGCATCACTACTGTAAGATTGATGGAGAATAGTAGCCTTGTATTACCAGACTGATTACCTCTGAGCTATGGTTGTACAAGGTTAGGAGAATAGTAGCCTTGTATTACCAGACTGATTACCTCTGAGCTATGGTTGTACGAGGTTAGGAGAATAGTAGCCTTGTATTACCAGACTGATTACCTCTGAGCTATGGTTGTACGAGGTTAGGAGAATAGTAGCCTTGTATTACCAGACTGATTACCTCTGAGCTATGGTTGTACAAGGTTAGGAGAATAGTAGCCTTGTATTACCAGACTGATTACCTCTGAGCTATGGTTGTACAAGGTTAGGAGAATAGTTGAATATAACAGAGAAACAATGATCATGGCTTTTAAGTTTAGATTTGAAGGATGTACTTTTTGTGCTGTGAAAAATAACCTGTTAACAGGTTAACGGAAGTGGTAATAAACATGAACATTTTCTAACTAACTGATAAATCCATACAGGAACTGAGGAAGACAAAACATCCTGGGATGATTACCTTCAAATGCTTGTCAGGGGCACAACTTTGTCTCCACCTAGTGACAACATATCACCATAACATACACTATATCCACCACAACTAGACGATTCAACCCAACCACAATCTTCCACAACATTAATAAATAATCATATAAATATTCAGTAATATAGTATTATATTTATTGAGTAAGGTTTAGAAACCATGTATGTAGTCATATTGTATAGAACAAGTCACACAGTGCATCCCAATACCATTGTCACATCAGCTTTGACAAACATTTCCATTGTAGTCATTTAGCAGACGCTCTTATCCAGAGAGACTTACAGGAGCAATTGGGGTAAAGTGCCTTGCTCAAGGGCACATTGACAGATTTGTTTACCTTGCACCACTCTTAAAAGATCGACTACATGTCGCTGAAGATGAATGTGCCCATCCATATGCACTTCTTTCAAACATGGTCTGTGCACGTATAACCTTCATATCTCAGAGTTTAAATATCAACATTTTATGATGTCTTAAAGTAGCAATAGTCATATACTGTAACAAAACATTCAAGACCTTGATGCAAAGAGACCGGCAGGGAATAATAATACCAAACCACTGAATGATGTAGGAAACACAAATAAAGTCTATCTGGTTAAAGACTACCATCAACATCAATTCAAAAGCTAGTATGACATTGTTGTTAAACAGACAAAGGCATACTTTGATTACTACAGTCTACAGTATAGAAAGAGCCCAGATCATATATGTTTTATTAGATATTTTATATTAAACATACTATAATGTTATATCATATTTTGACCCATTTCGATTAGAAAAATACATGAACAACAAGAACAGCTTTCTGTTGGTCACTAGGAGGAATAGAACAAATACCATCTGTATAAGGGTCTACATGTCTTGGAAAACAGCAAAACATCCATAGAACTTTGACAAAGGATTGTTGTCATTGTATCAACTGGAACTGGTCAGCTGAATTACCAGCACTCCTAAAAAACAAAGACCCATGTCCTATCTTGGTAATGGACAACCAATACTATTTGAATGTGTCCTTGACAATAGTCAAGCCAATGAATGCTCTCTTTGAAAGTGTCCTCTTGTGGAAACGTGTAAGACATAAGCAGACAATCCGGAATCCCCCAAACAGGATTTCTGGAAAACCAGGGAATTTATTGAAAGTTCTCCAAATTTTGCAACCTTACACAGAATACTACAGGAGCACTGCACAGGAGTATATACCAATATCTACCACTGGATGGGGATACTAACCCACACCAGAGGAGAGGACTGACTCATGACAGTTCAAACCTCTCCTGTTCAACTAGAAGTCACCCATAACCCCTGAATCCTAATCTTAACCAGTAGCGTGACAGAGAAAGATCTGACCCTGTATCAGTAGTAAATCACAACATGTTTCTCCAGCATAATAAAAGTGGTCGTAAAACAAGTCAACTGGTCCTGGTATTGAAAGATGAGTGGTAGGTTTATATGGTACTGCAAGAGAGGCGATTTTGCCGATATCAACACCTTTAGCATAGCATACAACACAGAACCAGATGTGTTAGTCAAACTACGGAGGCAACACATTCAGAAATGCTGCAACGTTACTCTTAGCAGCGTTTAGTGCTATTTTCATTCATATCAAGTATAGGTTTTCCCCATTTCTGCTTGATTATTCTGTGGATATCAATCAACTCATGATTGTTTTCTTTGTGACGTAGATCAAACATCGATGACCATGGGATTCCCTTTGTGGTGAACCATTACATTGGTGTAACATTGCTATCAAAGAATACGTGATAAAACAATGACAGAGGCACGTTGGGGGCCACATCCGTGACACACTGGATATAGCACTAACTGAATAACCCTTCGTAAGCAGCAACGCCATGAGAGTGTGTACAGTACACTTGATTCTCAGTCACAACCACTTCGGGTTGCCTTCCAGTTGTGTGGAATGTTGTGAAATCTACAGTAAGGATTTGACTGTATTGACAACATACAGTAAGAGCTACCTTACATAAACAGCAGTAGGTTACCTACAGAAAATAACAATACCATAATACCAAATCATCTCTTCTTCATTGGCCTTGTCTTTGAGAGGGGGGGGGGGCTATGCATGCATCCAAGCCAAGGGAGGGGTGCAGAAGGATCCAGGAAGGTCCAGGCAGGGTTGGATCGTAAGGTTCAGAGGTTAGGAGGGGTTAGAGGTCAAGGTTGAGTGTTCAGCAGGCATCGTTGCTCCCTGGCCCATGAGGCAGGATGGTGTTGGGGGGGCTTGACGGTAGGGTTCAGTAAGGATCCAACTTAATCCTTCTGTGTAAGCAGCATGTGAACACCATCCCACAGATCTGAAACACACACAATTGTTGTGAAGGTCAATCAAGGGTAAAGGTGAGTCGTCATGGTAGCATAGTGGAATAGCATGAGGACGTGTGTGGTTACTATGGGAACAGGAGTGCCGAGCAGCCATTCTTGCAGCAGTGGTGTAATTGGGCCTGTGGTGAATGTTAAAGCTCCCACTATGACTGTTACTGGAGAGAGATAATCTGTGAACAAACATTCATTTAGCAACTTCCATTTTTCAAAGGACATTTCTCTCTGAAGCCCTGCCAATGTTCTCAAAACCATAATGTAGTGTTATAATCCATTAATAATTAATCTACTAAAAATCACATGATTAAACTGAGGGAAAATGTTTTACAAAGTGAAGCATGTTTTATGATGTTTTTGTCATTTTCTGTGAGGCGTTTAAAATAATAAGAAATAACAAATTATGAATGTAACATATGTAAATACTTAGAAAGGAGTCTATGGACACAAGGAGTGTGGCATTTTGGAGGTTTGTGATGCAAAACATTTTGCCTAGTGCACTCCAAATTCTCCCACTTGATATTTCTTCTCCTTAAGTATTCTATAAAGTTACTTCAAAGCTCCACTTGTGAGTTGGACTGCTTTAAGATCCTATGAATACGTTTGTGTGTAGGAAAAAGAAAGAAGTGAAGTGATGCTGGGATACAACAGACCTGTGTAGGTACTTTGGTTGATCTGAGAACAATAAGTCATTTTCAGCCAGCGGCAGGACGGTCAGAGAGCTTTAGTTGGCGCTTGTTTGGATGAAGAAGCCGACATCAATAAGATGAGATTAAGGTAGAGAAGAAATGGGAGGATACAACAGGTCTTGACGCACACAACATAGCAACACACACACACACACACACACACACTTGTGCTTTCACTCTGCCAAAAGCATTAAACTGTCCTTATTTCTAACAAGATCATCCCACGTCATCACTATTAAGGTATAGGGGATATGAAAGGTCTCATTGATCTGTGAGACAACAGCAGAGTTACAGTAATACACAGGGAAAAGGCTGAGAGGTTAGGACTTAGATGAGGCACATTCGCTGGACGGGTGTGTGGTGTGTGTGTGTGTGTGTGTGTGTGTGTGTGTGTGTGTGTGTGTGTGTGTGTGTGTGTGTGTGTGTGTGTGTGTGTGTGCGCGTGTATGACGGATGACAAACGACAAACAGAGGAGGGCTGAGATTCAATCAACGGCCCCCCTGCAAGTCTTCTCCTCTCTGAGGGTATTATCGACCGGGGTCACAACATGGGGAGTAGATTCCTCAAAGAAGGCCTTGGCGGCTCGGCACTCAGGGCGGTTTTACGATGCCTCTAACCCTGCCAGCACCACTGAGAATTCAGATGACAGAGTGAGGAGGTAGAGAATGAAACTCACAACTCACAGAGAGATGGAGGGAGCTGGAAAAGGAAGAGACGGAGGAGGGAGGAGGAGGGAGGAGGAGACAGGGGATCAAGGAGGAAACGGAGGAGGGAGGAGACAGGGGATCAAGGAGGAAACGGAGGAGGGAGGAGGAGGGAGGAGCAGCCGGAGGGAGGAGGAGGGAGGAGCAGCCGGAGGGAGGAGGGAGGAGGAGGGAGGAGGGAGAAGGAGGGTCGAGGAGACAGGGGATCAAGGAGGAAACGGAGGAGGGAGGAGGGAGGAGGAGGGAGGAGCAGCCGGAGGGAGGAGGGAGGAGGAGGGAGGAGGGACGAGGAGACAGGGGATCAAGGAGGAAATGGAGGAGGGAGGAGGGAGGAGGAGGGACGAGGAGGAGGAGACAGGGGATCAAGGAGGAAACGGAGGAGGGAGGAGCAGCCGGAGGGAGGAGGGAGGAGGAGGGAGGAGGAGGGAGGAGGAGGAGACAGGGGATCAAGGAGGAAACGGAGGAGGGAGGAGCAGCCGGAGGGAGGAGGAGGGAGGAGGAGGGAGGAGCAGCCGGAGGGGGAGGAGCAGCCGGAGGGAGGAGGAGGGAGGAGCAGCCGGAGGGAGGAGGGAGGGAGGAAGGAGGAGACAGAAGCAAGGAGAAGGAGACAGAGGATGGAGGACAGAATGTGCTAAACTTCCTTTCTGCTCGTTAGTTTAGCATTTGGAATGACAAGGAATATATAGAAAGTAGTTTCAACGTGGCAGGTGAAGACAGTGACAAGAAATAAGTGATGTGCTGCAATCATAAGAAACTATGAAGAAAGAAATCATGAAGAATACATTTAGCAGTGTCCTCTTTTCTTATTATTACCCAATCTCAGATGATGAGAAATGTATTGTAAGGGTTTCTTTCAAATCTGGTCCAGCACAGCTGTCATTCGCGTTTATCTGTGGGCATTAATCTCATAGTCTAGTCTGTGGAAGCACTTCAGTGAACTGTTTGTTTGTCCTTGGATTGTGGATAATGTTGTCAAGACCTTTCAGCCATGCAAAGGTCAAAGGTCAACATGCATGTGGCGGTCAGCCTGGTGTCCCTATTGGGGTGGGCGTTGCTCGGTGGTACCGAGAATAAAGCATAGGCCAGGCAATATAGCATGCATGATCTCTGATCAACTGTCTCTTTGTCTTCTTCACACACACACACATACAAACAGAGACACACACACGCACGCACGTGCGCGCACACACACAGAGACACCCGCATGCACACACTCGCGCACACACACATGCACGAGTGCGCACACACACAAACATGCAGACAACACATATCTACACAAAAACACAAAAGACACAATCACAAAAATGAAGAAATAGACACACACACAGAACACATTTCCAACAATGCCCTCCAACCTTGTCCCGTCCCCACTGAGTGTGACCAGACAGAGGCTTAGCCAATCACACGGCAGAGAAGTCCTCCTCCTCTTCTTTATACAGCAGATAGATAAAGCAGGCCGTCAACATGGCCCCGGCCAGCTATAGAGGTCACACACACACAAACAGACATACGCACACACACACACAAAGAAATACACGCACATACAGACATACATAGACACAAACGTAAACACACACATGCATACACACAGACATACATAGAGATAAACACACATACACACACAGAGGGGTTAGTGACCTATATTAGACAAAGTATAGGGGGGGAACACTGAAAGAGGATTGAGTCTAAATTGATTAGCGTAATTACAACCAAACTAAGAACAAAGCTACAGAGACTATGACTATTTCAGTTATTAAAGACAGAGAGGAACAGTTGACACAGAGACTATGACTATTTAAGTTATTAAAGACATAGGAACAGTTGACACAGAGACTATGACTATTTCAGTTATTAAAGACATAGGAACAGTTGACACAGAGACTATGACTATTTCAGTTATTAAAGACAGAGAGGAACAGTTGACACAGAGACTATGACTATTTCAGTTATTAAAGACAGAGAGGAACAGTTGACACAGAGACTATGACTATTTCAGTTATTAAAGACAGAGAGGAACAGTTGACACAGAGACTATGACTATTTCAGTTATTAAAGACAGAGGAACAGTTGACACAGAGACTATGACTATTTCAGTTATTAAAGACAGAGGAACAGTTGACACAGAGACTATGACTATTTCAGTTATTAAAGACATAGGAACAGTTGACACAGAGACTATGACTATTTCAGTTATTAAAGACAGAGGAACAGTTAACACAGAGACTATGACTATTTCAGTTATTAAAGACAGAGAGGAACAGTTGACACAGAGACTATGACTATTTCAGTTATTAAAGACAGAGGAACAGTTGACACAGAGACTATGACTATTTCAGTTATTAAAGACAGAGAGGAACAGTTGACACAGAGACTATGACTATTTCAGTTATTAAAGACAGAGAGGAACAGTTGACACAGAGACTATGACTATTTCAGTTATTAAAGACAGAGAGGAACAGTTGACACAGAGACTATGACTATTTCAGTTATTAAAGACAGAGAGGAACAGTTGACACAGAGACTATGACTATTTCAGTTATTAAAGACAGAGAGGAACAGTTGACACAGAGACTATGACTATTTCAGTTATTAAAGACAGAGGAACAGTTGACACAGAGACTATGACTATTTCAGTTATTAAAGACAGAGAGGAACAGTTGACACAGAGACTATGACTATTTCAGTTATTAAATTGTTTGGGTTAGGGTTATATCGATCAGAAACGTTACGATACTGCTGAGAAGGGTTATATCGATCAGAAACGTTACGATACTGCTGAGAAGGGTTAGGGTTATATCGATCAGAAACGTTACAATACTGCTGAGAAGGGTTAGGGTTATATCGATCAGAAACGTTACGATACTGCTGAGAAGGGTTATATCGATCAGAAACGTTGCGATACTGCTGAGAAGGGTTATATCAATCAGAAACGTTACGATACTGCTGAGAAGGGTCAGGGTTATATCGATCAGAAACGTTACGATACTGCTGAGAAGGGTTATATCAATCAGAAACGTTACGATACTGCTGAGAAGGGTTAGGGTTATATCAATCAGAAACGTTACGATACTGCTGAGAAGGGTCAGGGTTATATCAATCAGAAACGTTACGATACTGCTGAGAAGGGTTATATCAATCAGAAACGTTATGATACTGCTGAGAAGGGTTATATCGATCAGAAACGTTACGATACTGCTGAGAAGGGTTATATCGATCAGAAACGTTACGATACTGCTGAGAAGGGTTATATCGATCAGAAACGTTACGATACTGCTGAGAAGGGTTAGGGTTATATCGATCAGAAACGTTACGATACTGCTGAGAAGGGTTATATCGATCAGAAACGTTATGATACTGCTGAGAAGGGTTATATCAATCAGAAACGTTACGATACTGCTGAGAAGGGTTATATCGATCAGAAACGTTATGATACTGCTGAGAAGGGTTATATCAATCAGAAACGTTACGATACTGCTGAGAAGGGTTATATCAATCAGAAACGTTACGATACTGCTGAGAAGGGTTATATCGATCAGAAACGTTACGATACTGCTGAGAAGGGTTAGGGTTATATCGATCAGAAACGTTACGATACTGCTGAGAAGGGTTATATCGATCAGAAACGTTACGATACTGCTGAGAAGGGTTATATCGATCAGAAACGTTACGATACTGCTGAGAAGGGTTATATCGATCAGAAACGTTACGATACTGCTGAGAAGGGTTATATCAATCAGAGACGTTACGATACTGCTGAGAAGGGTTATATCGATCAGAAACGTTACGATACTGCTGAGAAGGGTTATATCAATCAGAAACGTTACGATACTGCTGAGAAGGGTTATATCAATCAGAAACGTTACGATACTGCTGAGAAGGGTTAGGGTTATATCGATCAGAAACGTTACGATACTGCTGAGAAGGGTTATATCGATCAGAAACGTCACGATACTGCTGAGAAGGGTTAGGGTTATATCGATCAGAAACGTTACGATACTGCTGAGAAGGGTTATATCGATCAGAAACGTTACGATACTGCTGAGAAGGGTTAGGGTTATATCGATCAGAAACGTTACAATACTGCTGAGAAGGGTTAGGGTTATATCGATCAGAAACGTTACGATACTGCTGAGAAGGGTTATATCGATCAGAAACGTTACGATACTGCTGAGAAGGGTTAGAGTTATATCGATCAGAAACGTTACGATACTGCTGAGAAGGGTTATATCGATCTGAAACGTTACGATAATGCTGAGAAGGGTTAGGGTTATATCGATCAGAAACGTTACGATACTGCTGAGAAGGGTTATATCGATCAGAAACGTTACGATACTGCTGAGAAGGGTTATATCGATCAGAAACGTTACGATACTGCTGAGAAGGGTTAGGGTTATATCGATCAGAAACGTTACGATACTGCTGAGAAGGGTTAGGGTTATATCGATCAGAAACGTTACAATACTGCTGAGAAGGGTTATATCGATCAGAAACGTTACGATACTGCTGAGAAGGGTTAGGGTTATATCGATCAGAAACGTTACGATACTGCTGAGAAGGGTTAGGGTTATATCGATCAGAAACGTTACGATACTGCTGAGAAGGGTTATATCGATCAGAAACGTTACGATACTGCTGAGAAGGATTATATAAATCAGAAACGTTACGATACTGCTGAGAAGGGTTATATAAATAAGAAACGTTACGATACTGCTGAGAAGGTTTAGGGTTATATCAATCAGAAACGTTACGATACTGCTGAGAAGGGTTAGGGTTATATCGATCAGAAACGTTACGATACTGCTGAGAAGGGTTATATCGATCAGAAACGTTACGATACTGCTGAGAAGGGTTATATCAATCAGAAACGTTACGATACTGCTGAGAAGGGTTATATCGATCAGAAACGTTACGATACTGCTGAGAAGGGTTAGGGTTATATCGATCAGAAACGTTACGATACTGCTGAGAAGGGTTAGGGTTATATCAATCAGAAACGTTACGATACTGCTGAGAAGGGTTAGGGTTATATCGATCAGAAACGTTACGATACTGCTGAGAAGGGTTATATCGATCAGAAACGTTACGATACTGCTGAGAAGGGTTAGAGTTATATCGATCAGAAACGTTACGATACTGCTGAGAAGGGTTAGAGTTATATCGATCAGAAACGTTACGATACTGCTGAGAAGGGTTATATCGATCAGAAACGTTACGATACTGCTGAGAAGGGTTAGGGTTATATCAATCAGAAACGTTACGATACTGCTGAGAAGGGTTAGGGTTATATCGATCAGAAACGTTACGATACTGCTGAGAAGGGTTAGAGTTATATCGATCAGAAACGTTACGATACTGCTGAGAAGGGTTATATCAATCAGAAACGTTACGATACTGCTGAGAAGGGTTAGGGTTATATCGATCAGAAACGTTACGATACTGCTGAGAAGGGTTATATCAATCAGAAACGTTACGATACTGCTGAGAAGGGTTAGGGTTATATCGATCAGAAACGTTACGATACTGCTGAGAAGGGTTATATCAATCAGAAACGTTACGATACTGCTGAGAAGGGTTATATCGATCAGAAACGTTACGATACTGCTGAGAAGGGTTAGGGTTATATCGATCAGAAACGTTACGATACTGCTGAGAAGGGTTAGGGTTATATCGATCAGAAACGTTACAATACTGCTGAGAAGGGTTATATCAATCAGAAACGTTACAATACTGCTGAGAAGGGTTAGGGTTATATCGATCAGAAACGTTACGATACTGCTGAGAAGGGTTAGGGTTATATCGATCAGAAACGTTACGATACTGCTGAGAAGGGTTATATCAATCAGAAATGTTACGATACTGCTGAGAAGGGTTATATCAATCAGAAACGTTACGATACTGCTGAGAAGGTTTATATCAATCAGAAACGTTACGATACTGCTGAGAAGGGTTATATCGATCAGAAACGTTACGATACTGCTGAGAAGGGTTATATCGATCAGAAACGTTACGATACTGCTGAGAAGGGTTAGGGTTATATCGATCAGAAACGTTACGATACTGCTGAGAAGGGTTATATCGATCAGAAATGTTACGATACTGCTGAGAAGGGTTATATCAATCAGAAACGTTACAATACTGCTGAGAAGGGTTAGGGTTATATCGATCAGAAACGTTACGATACTGCTGAGAAGGGTTAGGGTTATATCGATCAGAAACGTTACGATACTGCTGAGAAGGGTTATATCGATCAGAAACGTTACGATACTGCTGAGAAGGGTTATATCGATCAGAAACGTTACGATACTGCTGAGAAGGGTTAGGGTTATATCGATCAGAAACGTTACGACACTGCTGAGAAGGGTTAGGGTTATATCGATCAGAAACGTTACAATACTGCTGAGAAGGGTTAGGGTTATATCGATCAGAAACGTTACGATACTGCTGAGAAGGGTTATATCGATCAGAAACGTTACGATACTGCTGAGAAGGGTTAGGGTTATATCGATCAGAAACGTTACGATACTGCTGAGAAGGGTTATATCGATCAGAAACGTTACGATACTGCTGAGAAGGGTTATATCGATCAGAAACGTTACGATACTGCTGAGAAGGGTTATATCGATCAGAAACGTTACGATACTGCTGAGAAGGTTTAGGGTTATATCGATCAGAAACGTTACGATACTGCTGAGAAGGGTTATATCGATCAGAAACGTTACGATACTGCTGAGAAGGGTTATATCGATCAGAAACGTTACGATACTGCTGAGAAGGGTTAGGGTTATATCGATCAGAAACGTTACGATACTGCTGAGAAGGGTCAGGGTTATATCGATCAGAAACGTTACGATACTGCTGAGAAGGGTTAGGGTTATATCGATCAGAAACGTTACGATACTGCTGAGAAGGGTTATATCAATCAGAAACGTTACGATACTGCTGAGAAGGGTTAGGGTTATATCGATCAGAAACGTTACGATACTGCTGAGAAGGGTTATATCAATCAGAAACGTTACGATACTGCTGAGAAGGGTTATATCGATCAGAAACGTTACGATACTGCTGAGAAGGGTTAGGGTTATATCGATCAGAAACGTTACGATACTGCTGAGAAGGGTTAGGGTTATATCGATCAGAAACGTTACAATACTGCTGAGAAGGGTTATATCAATCAGAAACGTTACAATACTGCTGAGAAGGGTTAGGGTTATATCGATCAGAAACGTTACGATACTGCTGAGAAGGGTTAGGGTTATATCGATCAGAAACGTTACGATACTGCTGAGAAGGGTTATATCAATCAGAAATGTTACGATACTGCTGAGAAGGGTTATATCAATCAGAAACGTTACGATACTGCTGAGAAGGTTTATATCAATCAGAAACGTTACGATACTGCTGAGAAGGGTTATATCGATCAGAAACGTTACGATACTGCTGAGAAGGGTTATATCGATCAGAAACGTTACGATACTGCTGAGAAGGGTTAGGGTTATATCGATCAGAAACGTTACGATACTGCTGAGAAGGGTTATATCGATCAGAAATGTTACGATACTGCTGAGAAGGGTTATATCAATCAGAAACGTTACAATACTGCTGAGAAGGGTTAGGGTTATATCGATCAGAAACGTTACGATACTGCTGAGAAGGGTTAGGGTTATATCGATCAGAAACGTTACGATACTGCTGAGAAGGGTTATATCGATCAGAAACGTTACGATACTGCTGAGAAGGGTTATATCGATCAGAAACGTTACGATACTGCTGAGAAGGGTTAGGGTTATATCGATCAGAAACGTTACGACACTGCTGAGAAGGGTTAGGGTTATATCGATCAGAAACGTTACAATACTGCTGAGAAGGGTTAGGGTTATATCGATCAGAAACGTTACGATACTGCTGAGAAGGGTTATATCGATCAGAAACGTTACGATACTGCTGAGAAGGGTTAGGGTTATATCGATCAGAAACGTTACGATACTGCTGAGAAGGGTTATATCGATCAGAAACGTTACGATACTGCTGAGAAGGGTTATATCGATCAGAAACGTTACGATACTGCTGAGAAGGGTTATATCGATCAGAAACGTTACGATACTGCTGAGAAGGTTTAGGGTTATATCGATCAGAAACGTTACGATACTGCTGAGAAGGGTTATATCGATCAGAAACGTTACGATACTGCTGAGAAGGGTTATATCGATCAGAAACGTTACGATACTGCTGAGAAGGGTTAGGGTTATATCGATCAGAAACGTTACGATACTGCTGAGAAGGGTCAGGGTTATATCGATCAGAAACGTTACGATACTGCTGAGAAGGGTTAGGGTTATATCGATCAGAAACGTTACGATACTGCTGAGAAGGGTTATATCAATCAGAAATGTTACAATACTGCTGAGAAGGGTTAGGGTTATATCGATCAGAAACGTTACGATACTGCTGAGAAGGGTTAGGGTTATATCGATCAGAAACGTTACGATACTGCTGAGAAGGGTTATATCAATCAGAAATGTTACGATACTGCTGAGAAGGGTTATATCAATCAGAAACGTTACGATACTGCTGAGAAGGTTTATATCAATCAGAAACGTTACGATACTGCTGAGAAGGGTTATATCGATCAGAAACGTTACGATACTGCTGAGAAGGGTTATATCGATCAGAAACGTTACGATACTGCTGAGAAGGGTTAGGGTTATATCGATCAGAAACGTTACGATACTGCTGAGAAGGGTTATATCGATCAGAAATGTTACGATACTGCTGAGAAGGGTTATATCAATCAGAAACGTTACAATACTGCTGAGAAGGGTTAGGGTTATATCGATCAGAAACGTTACGATACTGCTGAGAAGGGTTAGGGTTATATCGATCAGAAACGTTACGATACTGCTGAGAAGGGTTATATCGATCAGAAACGTTACGATACTGCTGAGAAGGGTTATATCGATCAGAAACGTTACGATACTGCTGAGAAGGGTTAGGGTTATATCGATCAGAAACGTTACGATACTGCTGAGAAGGGTTAGGGTTATATCGATCAGAAACGTTACAATACTGCTGAGAAGGGTTAGGGTTATATCGATCAGAAACGTTACGATACTGCTGAGAAGGGTTATATCGATCAGAAACGTTACGATACTGCTGAGAAGGGTTAGGGTTATATCGATCAGAAACGTTACGATACTGCTGAGAAGGGTTATATCGATCAGAAACGTTACGATACTGCTGAGAAGGGTTATATCGATCAGAAACGTTACGATACTGCTGAGAAGGGTTATATCGATCAGAAACGTTACGATACTGCTGAGAAGGTTTAGGGTTATATCGATCAGAAACGTTACGATACTGCTGAGAAGGGTTATATCGATCAGAAACGTTACGATACTGCTGAGAAGGGTTATATCGATCAGAAACGTTACGATACTGCTGAGAAGGGTTAGGGTTATATCGATCAGAAACGTTACGATACTGCTGAGAAGGGTCAGGGTTATATCGATCAGAAACGTTACGATACTGCTGAGAAAGGTTAGGGTTATATCAATCAGAAACGTTACGATACTGCTGAGAAGGGTTAGGGTTATATCGATCAGAAACGTTACGATACTGCTGAGAAGGGTTATATCGATCAGAAACGTTACGATACTGCTGAGAAGGGTTAGGGTTATATCGATCAGAAACGTTACGATACTGCTGAGAAGGGTTAGGGTTATATCGATCAGAAACGTTACGATACTGCTGAGAAGGGTTATATCAATCAGAAACGTTACGATACTGCTGAGAAGGGTTAGGGTTATATCGATCATAAACGTTACGATACTGCTGAGAAGGGTTAGGGTTATATCGATCAGAAACGTTGCGATACTGCTGAGAAGGGTTATATCAATCAGAAACGTTACGATACTGCTGAGAAGGGTTAGGGTTATATCGATCAGAAACGTTACGATACTGCTGAGAAGGGTTAGAGTTATATCGATCAGAAACGTTACGATACTGCTGAGAAGGGTTATATCGATCAGAAACGTTACGATACTGCTGAGAAGGGTTATATCGATCAGAAACGTTACGATACTGCTGAGAAGGGTTAGGGTTATATCAATCAGAAACGTTACGATACTGCTGAGAAGGGTTATATCGATCAGAAACGTTACGATACTGCTGAGAAGGGTTATATCGATCAGAAACGTTACAATACTGCTGAGAAGGGTTATATCGATCAGAAACGTTACGATACTGCTGAGAAGGGTTAGGGTTATATCGATCAGAAACGTTACAATACTGCTGAGAAGGGTTAGGGTTATATCGATCAGAAACTTCACGATACTGCTGAGAAGGGTTAGGGTTATATCGATCAGAAACGTTACGATACTGCTGAGAAGGGTTATATCAATCAGAAACGTTACAATACTGCTGAGAAGGGTTAGGGTTATATCGATCAGAAACGTTACGATACTGCTGAGAAGGGTTATATCAATCAGAAACGTTACGATACTGCTGAGAAGGGTTAGGGTTATATCGATCAGAAACGTTACGATACTGCTGAGAAGGGTTATATCAATCAGAAACGTTACGATACTGCTGAGAAGGGTTATATCGATCAGAAACGTTACGATACTGCTGAGAAGGGTTAGGGTTATATCGATCAGAAACGTTACGATACTGCTGAGAAGGGTTAGGGTTATATCGATCAGAAACGTTACAATACTGCTGAGAAGGGTTATATCAATCAGAAACGTTACAATACTGCTGAGAAGGGTTAGGGTTATATCGATCAGAAACGTTACGATACTGCTGAGAAGGGTTAGGGTTATATCGATCAGAAACGTTACGATACTGCTGAGAAGGGTTATATCAATCAGAAATGTTACGATACTGCTGAGAAGGGTTATATCAATCAGAAACGTTACGATACTGCTGAGAAGGTTTATATCAATCAGAAACGTTACGATACTGCTGAGAAGGGTTATATCGATCAGAAACGTTACGATACTGCTGAGAAGGGTTATATCGATCAGAAACGTTACGATACTGCTGAGAAGGGTTAGGGTTATATCGATCAGAAACGTTACGATACTGCTGAGAAGGGTTATATCGATCAGAAACGTTACGATACTGCTGAGAAGGGTTATATCAATCAGAAACGTTACAATACTGCTGAGAAGGGTTAGGGTTATATCGATCAGAAACGTTACGATACTGCTGAGAAGGGTTAGGGTTATATCGATCAGAAACGTTACGATACTGCTGAGAAGGGTTATATCGATCAGAAACGTTACGATACTGCTGAGAAGGGTTATATCGATCAGAAACGTTACGATACTGCTGAGAAGGGTTAGGGTTATATCGATCAGAAACGTTACGATACTGCTGAGAAGGGTTAGGGTTATATCGATCAGAAACGTTACAATACTGCTGAGAAGGGTTAGGGTTATATCGATCAGAAACGTTACGATACTGCTGAGAAGGGTTATATCGATCAGAAACGTTACGATACTGCTGAGAAGGGTTAGGGTTATATCGATCAGAAACGTTACGATACTGCTGAGAAGGGTTATATCGATCAGAAACGTTACGATACTGCTGAGAAGGGTTATATCGATCAGAAACGTTACGATACTGCTGAGAAGGGTTATATCGATCAGAAACGTTACGATACTGCTGAGAAGGTTTAGGGTTATATCGATCAGAAACGTTACGATACTGCTGAGAAGGGTTATATCGATCAGAAACGTTACGATACTGTTGAGAAGGGTTATATCGATCAGAAACGTTACGATACTGCTGAGAAGGGTTAGGGTTATATCGATCAGAAACGTTACGATACTGCTGAGAAGGGTCAGGGTTATATCGATCAGAAACGTTACGATACTGCTGAGAAAGGTTAGGGTTATATCAATCAGAAACGTTACGATACTGCTGAGAAGGGTTAGGGTTATATCGATCAGAAACGTTACGATACTGCTGAGAAGGGTTATATCGATCAGAAACGTTACGATACTGCTGAGAAGGGTTATATCGATCAGAAACGTTACAATACTGCTGAGAAGGGTTAGGGTTATATCGATCAGAAACGTTACGATACTGCTGAGAAGGGTTAGGGTTATATCGATCAGAAACGTTACGATACTGCTGAGAAGGGTTAGGGTTATATCGATCAGAAACGTTACGATACTGCTGAGAAGGGTTATATCGATCAGAAACGTTACGATACTGCTGAGAAGGGTTAGGGTTATATCGATCAGAAACGTTACGATACTGCTGAGAAGGGTTAGGGTTATATCGATCAGAAACGTTACAATACTGCTGAGAAGGGTTAGGGTTATATCGATCAGAAACGTTACGATACTGCTGAGAAGGGTTATATCGATCAGAAACGTTACGATACTGCTGAGAAGGGTTAGGGTTATATCGATCAGAAACGTTACGATACTGCTGAGAAGGGTTATATCGATCAGAAACGTTACGATACTGCTGAGAAGGGTTATATCGATCAGAAACGTTACGATACTGCTGAGAAGGGTTATATCGATCAGAAACGTTACGATACTGCTGAGAAGGTTTAGGGTTATATCGATCAGAAACGTTACGATACTGCTGAGAAGGGTTATATCGATCAGAAACGTTACGATACTGCTGAGAAGGGTTATATCGATCAGAAACGTTACGATACTGCTGAGAAGGGTTAGGGTTATATCGATCAGAAACGTTACGATACTGCTGAGAAGGGTCAGGGTTATATCGATCAGAAACGTTACGATACTGCTGAGAAAGGTTAGGGTTATATCAATCAGAAACGTTACGATACTGCTGAGAAGGGTTAGGGTTATATCGATCAGAAACGTTACGATACTGCTGAGAAGGGTTATATCGATCAGAAACGTTACGATACTGCTGAGAAGGGTTAGGGTTATATCGATCAGAAACGTTACGATACTGCTGAGAAGGGTTAGGGTTATATCGATCAGAAACGTTACGATACTGCTGAGAAGGGTTATATCAATCAGAAACGTTACGATACTGCTGAGAAGGGTTAGGGTTATATCGATCATAAACGTTACGATACTGCTGAGAAGGGTTAGGGTTATATCGATCAGAAACGTTGCGATACTGCTGAGAAGGGTTATATCAATCAGAAACGTTACGATACTGCTGAGAAGGGTTAGGGTTATATCGATCAGAAACGTTACGATACTGCTGAGAAGGGTTAGAGTTATATCGATCAGAAACGTTACGATACTGCTGAGAAGGGTTATATCGATCAGAAACGTTACGATACTGCTGAGAAGGGTTATATCGATCAGAAACGTTACGATACTGCTGAGAAGGGTTAGGGTTATATCAATCAGAAACGTTACGATACTGCTGAGAAGGGTTATATCGATCAGAAACGTTACGATACTGCTGAGAAGGGTTATATCGATCAGAAACGTTACAATACTGCTGAGAAGGGTTATATCGATCAGAAACGTTACGATACTGCTGAGAAGGGTTAGGGTTATATCGATCAGAAACGTTACAATACTGCTGAGAAGGGTTAGGGTTATATCGATCAGAAACTTCACGATACTGCTGAGAAGGGTTAGGGTTATATCGATCAGAAACGTTACGATACTGCTGAGAAGGGTTATATCAATCAGAAACGTTACAATACTGCTGAGAAGGGTTAGGGTTATATCGATCAGAAACGTTACGATACTGCTGAGAAGGGTTATATCAATCAGAAACGTTACGATACTGCTGAGAAGGGTTAGGGTTATATCGATCAGAAACGTTACGATACTGCTGAGAAGGGTTATATCAATCAGAAACGTTACGATACTGCTGAGAAGGGTTATATCGATCAGAAACGTTACGATACTGCTGAGAAGGGTTAGGGTTATATCGATCAGAAACGTTACGATACTGCTGAGAAGGGTTAGGGTTATATCGATCAGAAACGTTACAATACTGCTGAGAAGGGTTATATCAATCAGAAACGTTACAATACTGCTGAGAAGGGTTAGGGTTATATCGATCAGAAACGTTACGATACTGCTGAGAAGGGTTAGGGTTATATCGATCAGAAACGTTACGATACTGCTGAGAAGGGTTATATCAATCAGAAATGTTACGATACTGCTGAGAAGGGTTATATCAATCAGAAACGTTACGATACTGCTGAGAAGGTTTATATCAATCAGAAACGTTACGATACTGCTGAGAAGGGTTATATCGATCAGAAACGTTACGATACTGCTGAGAAGGGTTATATCGATCAGAAACGTTACGATACTGCTGAGAAGGGTTAGGGTTATATCGATCAGAAACGTTACGATACTGCTGAGAAGGGTTATATCGATCAGAAACGTTACGATACTGCTGAGAAGGGTTATATCAATCAGAAACGTTACAATACTGCTGAGAAGGGTTAGGGTTATATCGATCAGAAACGTTACGATACTGCTGAGAAGGGTTAGGGTTATATCGATCAGAAACGTTACGATACTGCTGAGAAGGGTTATATCGATCAGAAACGTTACGATACTGCTGAGAAGGGTTATATCGATCAGAAACGTTACGATACTGCTGAGAAGGGTTAGGGTTATATCGATCAGAAACGTTACGATACTGCTGAGAAGGGTTAGGGTTATATCGATCAGAAACGTTACAATACTGCTGAGAAGGGTTAGGGTTATATCGATCAGAAACGTTACGATACTGCTGAGAAGGGTTATATCGATCAGAAACGTTACGATACTGCTGAGAAGGGTTAGGGTTATATCGATCAGAAACGTTACGATACTGCTGAGAAGGGTTATATCGATCAGAAACGTTACGATACTGCTGAGAAGGGTTATATCGATCAGAAACGTTACGATACTGCTGAGAAGGGTTATATCGATCAGAAACGTTACGATACTGCTGAGAAGGTTTAGGGTTATATCGATCAGAAACGTTACGATACTGCTGAGAAGGGTTATATCGATCAGAAACGTTACGATACTGTTGAGAAGGGTTATATCGATCAGAAACGTTACGATACTGCTGAGAAGGGTTAGGGTTATATCGATCAGAAACGTTACGATACTGCTGAGAAGGGTCAGGGTTATATCGATCAGAAACGTTACGATACTGCTGAGAAAGGTTAGGGTTATATCAATCAGAAACGTTACGATACTGCTGAGAAGGGTTAGGGTTATATCGATCAGAAACGTTACGATACTGCTGAGAAGGGTTATATCGATCAGAAACGTTACGATACTGCTGAGAAGGGTTATATCGATCAGAAACGTTACAATACTGCTGAGAAGGGTTAGGGTTATATCGATCAGAAACGTTACGATACTGCTGAGAAGGGTTAGGGTTATATCGATCAGAAACGTTACGATACTGCTGAGAAGGGTTATATCAATCAGAAACGTTACGATACTGCTGAGAAGGGTTAGGGTTATATCGATCAGAAACGTTACGATACTGCTGAGAAGGGTTAGGGTTATATCGATCAGAAACGTTGCGATACTGCTGAGAAGGGTTATATCAATCAGAAACGTTACGATACTGCTGAGAAGGGTTAGGGTTATATCGATCAGAAACGTTACGATACTGCTGAGAAGGGTTAGGGTTATATCGATCAGAAACGTTACGATACTGCTGAGAAGGGTTATATCAATCAGAAATGTTACGATACTGCTGAGAAGGGTTATATCAATCAGAAACGTTACGATACTGCTGAGAAGGTTTATATCAATCAGAAACGTTACGATACTGCTGAGAAGGGTTATATCGATCAGAAACGTTACGATACTGCTGAGAAGGGTTATATCGATCAGAAACGTTACGATACTGCTGAGAAGGGTTAGGGTTATATCGATCAGAAACGTTACGATACTGCTGAGAAGGGTTATATCGATCAGAAACGTTACGATACTGCTGAGAAGGGTTATATCAATCAGAAACGTTACAATACTGCTGAGAAGGGTTAGGGTTATATCGATCAGAAACGTTACGATACTGCTGAGAAGGGTTAGGGTTATATCGATCAGAAACGTTACGATACTGCTGAGAAGGGTTATATCGATCAGAAACGTTACGATACTGCTGAGAAGGGTTATATCGATCAGAAACGTTACGATACTGCTGAGAAGGGTTAGGGTTATATCGATCAGAAACGTTACGATACTGCTGAGAAGGGTTAGGGTTATATCGATCAGAAACGTTACAATACTGCTGAGAAGGGTTAGGGTTATATCGATCAGAAACGTTACGATACTGCTGAGAAGGGTTATATCGATCAGAAACGTTACGATACTGCTGAGAAGGGTTAGGGTTATATCGATCAGAAACGTTACGATACTGCTGAGAAGGGTTATATCGATCAGAAACGTTACGATACTGCTGAGAAGGGTTATATCGATCAGAAACGTTACGATACTGCTGAGAAGGGTTATATCGATCAGAAACGTTACGATACTGCTGAGAAGGTTTAGGGTTATATCGATCAGAAACGTTACGATACTGCTGAGAAGGGTTATATCGATCAGAAACGTTACGATACTGCTGAGAAGGGTTATATCGATCAGAAACGTTACGATACTGCTGAGAAGGGTTAGGGTTATATCGATCAGAAACGTTACGATACTGCTGAGAAGGGTCAGGGTTATATCGATCAGAAACGTTACGATACTGCTGAGAAAGGTTAGGGTTATATCAATCAGAAACGTTACGATACTGCTGAGAAGGGTTAGGGTTATATCGATCAGAAACGTTACGATACTGCTGAGAAGGGTTATATCGATCAGAAACGTTACGATACTGCTGAGAAGGGTTAGGGTTATATCGATCAGAAACGTTACGATACTGCTGAGAAGGGTTAGGGTTATATCGATCAGAAACGTTACGATACTGCTGAGAAGGGTTATATCAATCAGAAACGTTACGATACTGCTGAGAAGGGTTAGGGTTATATCGATCATAAACGTTACGATACTGCTGAGAAGGGTTAGGGTTATATCGATCAGAAACGTTGCGATACTGCTGAGAAGGGTTATATCAATCAGAAACGTTACGATACTGCTGAGAAGGGTTAGGGTTATATCGATCAGAAACGTTACGATACTGCTGAGAAGGGTTAGAGTTATATCGATCAGAAACGTTACGATACTGCTGAGAAGGGTTATATCGATCAGAAACGTTACGATACTGCTGAGAAGGGTTATATCGATCAGAAACGTTACGATACTGCTGAGAAGGGTTAGGGTTATATCAATCAGAAACGTTACGATACTGCTGAGAAGGGTTATATCGATCAGAAACGTTACGATACTGCTGAGAAGGGTTATATCGATCAGAAACGTTACAATACTGCTGAGAAGGGTTATATCGATCAGAAACGTTACGATACTGCTGAGAAGGGTTAGGGTTATATCGATCAGAAACGTTACAATACTGCTGAGAAGGGTTAGGGTTATATCGATCAGAAACGTTACGATACTGCTGAGAAGGGTTAGGGTTATATCGATCAGAAACGTTACGATACTGCTGAGAAGGGTTATATCAATCAGAAACGTTACAATACTGCTGAGAAGGGTTAGGGTTATATCGATCAGAAACGTTACGATACTGCTGAGAAGGGTTATATCAATCAGAAACGTTACGATACTGCTGAGAAGGGTTAGGGTTATATCGATCAGAAACGTTACGATACTGCTGAGAAGGGTTATATCAATCAGAAACGTTACGATACTGCTGAGAAGGGTTATATCGATCAGAAACGTTACGATACTGCTGAGAAGGGTTAGGGTTATATCGATCAGAAACGTTACGATACTGCTGAGAAGGGTTAGGGTTATATCGATCAGAAACGTTACAATACTGCTGAGAAGGGTTATATCAATCAGAAACGTTACAATACTGCTGAGAAGGGTTAGGGTTATATCGATCAGAAACGTTACGATACTGCTGAGAAGGGTTAGGGTTATATCGATCAGAAACGTTACGATACTGCTGAGAAGGGTTATATCAATCAGAAATGTTACGATACTGCTGAGAAGGGTTATATCAATCAGAAACGTTACGATACTGCTGAGAAGGTTTATATCAATCAGAAACGTTACGATACTGCTGAGAAGGGTTATATCGATCAGAAACGTTACGATACTGCTGAGAAGGGTTATATCGATCAGAAACGTTACGATACTGCTGAGAAGGGTTAGGGTTATATCGATCAGAAACGTTACGATACTGCTGAGAAGGGTTATATCGATCAGAAACGTTACGATACTGCTGAGAAGGGTTATATCAATCAGAAACGTTACAATACTGCTGAGAAGGGTTAGGGTTATATCGATCAGAAACGTTACGATACTGCTGAGAAGGGTTAGGGTTATATCGATCAGAAACGTTACGATACTGCTGAGAAGGGTTATATCGATCAGAAACGTTACGATACTGCTGAGAAGGGTTATATCGATCAGAAACGTTACGATACTGCTGAGAAGGGTTAGGGTTATATCGATCAGAAACGTTACGATACTGCTGAGAAGGGTTAGGGTTATATCGATCAGAAACGTTACAATACTGCTGAGAAGGGTTAGGGTTATATCGATCAGAAACGTTACGATACTGCTGAGAAGGGTTATATCGATCAGAAACGTTACGATACTGCTGAGAAGGGTTAGGGTTATATCGATCAGAAACGTTACGATACTGCTGAGAAGGGTTATATCGATCAGAAACGTTACGATACTGCTGAGAAGGGTTATATCGATCAGAAACGTTACGATACTGCTGAGAAGGGTTATATCGATCAGAAACGTTACGATACTGCTGAGAAGGTTTAGGGTTATATCGATCAGAAACGTTACGATACTGCTGAGAAGGGTTATATCGATCAGAAACGTTACGATACTGTTGAGAAGGGTTATATCGATCAGAAACGTTACGATACTGCTGAGAAGGGTTAGGGTTATATCGATCAGAAACGTTACGATACTGCTGAGAAGGGTCAGGGTTATATCGATCAGAAACGTTACGATACTGCTGAGAAAGGTTAGGGTTATATCAATCAGAAACGTTACGATACTGCTGAGAAGGGTTAGGGTTATATCGATCAGAAACGTTACGATACTGCTGAGAAGGGTTATATCGATCAGAAACGTTACGATACTGCTGAGAAGGGTTATATCGATCAGAAACGTTACAATACTGCTGAGAAGGGTTAGGGTTATATCGATCAGAAACGTTACGATACTGCTGAGAAGGGTTAGGGTTATATCGATCAGAAACGTTACGATACTGCTGAGAAGGGTTATATCAATCAGAAACGTTACGATACTGCTGAGAAGGGTTAGGGTTATATCGATCAGAAACGTTACGATACTGCTGAGAAGGGTTAGGGTTATATCGATCAGAAACGTTGCGATACTGCTGAGAAGGGTTATATCAATCAGAAACGTTACGATACTGCTGAGAAGGGTTAGGGTTATATCGATCAGAAACGTTACGATACTGCTGAGAAGGGTTAGGGTTATATCGATCAGAAACGTTACGATACTGCTGAGAAGGGTTATATCAATCAGAAATGTTACGATACTGCTGAGAAGGGTTATATCAATCAGAAACGTTACGATACTGCTGAGAAGGTTTATATCAATCAGAAACGTTACGATACTGCTGAGAAGGGTTATATCGATCAGAAACGTTACGATACTGCTGAGAAGGGTTATATCGATCAGAAACGTTACGATACTGCTGAGAAGGGTTAGGGTTATATCGATCAGAAACGTTACGATACTGCTGAGAAGGGTTATATCGATCAGAAACGTTACGATACTGCTGAGAAGGGTTATATCAATCAGAAACGTTACAATACTGCTGAGAAGGGTTAGGGTTATATCGATCAGAAACGTTACGATACTGCTGAGAAGGGTTAGGGTTATATCGATCAGAAACGTTACGATACTGCTGAGAAGGGTTATATCGATCAGAAACGTTACGATACTGCTGAGAAGGGTTATATCGATCAGAAACGTTACGATACTGCTGAGAAGGGTTAGGGTTATATCGATCAGAAACGTTACGATACTGCTGAGAAGGGTTAGGGTTATATCGATCAGAAACGTTACAATACTGCTGAGAAGGGTTAGGGTTATATCGATCAGAAACGTTACGATACTGCTGAGAAGGGTTATATCGATCAGAAACGTTACGATACTGCTGAGAAGGGTTAGGGTTATATCGATCAGAAACGTTACGATACTGCTGAGAAGGGTTATATCGATCAGAAACGTTACGATACTGCTGAGAAGGGTTATATCGATCAGAAACGTTACGATACTGCTGAGAAGGGTTATATCGATCAGAAACGTTACGATACTGCTGAGAAGGTTTAGGGTTATATCGATCAGAAACGTTACGATACTGCTGAGAAGGGTTATATCGATCAGAAACGTTACGATACTGCTGAGAAGGGTTATATCGATCAGAAACGTTACGATACTGCTGAGAAGGGTTAGGGTTATATCGATCAGAAACGTTACGATACTGCTGAGAAGGGTCAGGGTTATATCGATCAGAAACGTTACGATACTGCTGAGAAAGGTTAGGGTTATATCAATCAGAAACGTTACGATACTGCTGAGAAGGGTTAGGGTTATATCGATCAGAAACGTTACGATACTGCTGAGAAGGGTTATATCGATCAGAAACGTTACGATACTGCTGAGAAGGGTTATATCGATCAGAAACGTTACAATACTGCTGAGAAGGGTTAGGGTTATATCGATCAGAAACGTTACGATACTGCTGAGAAGGGTTAGGGTTATATCGATCAGAAACGTTACGATACTGCTGAGAAGGGTTATATCAATCAGAAACGTTACGATACTGCTGAGAAGGGTTAGGGTTATATCGATCAGAAACGTTACGATACTGCTGAGAAGGGTTAGGGTTATATCGATCAGAAACGTTGCGATACTGCTGAGAAGGGTTATATCAATCAGAAACGTTACGATACTGCTGAGAAGGGTTAGGGTTATATCGATCAGAAACGTTACGATACTGCTGAGAAGGGTTATATCAATCAGAAATGTTACGATACTGCTGAGAAGGGTTATATCAATCAGAAACGTTACGATACTGCTGAGAAGGGTTATATCGATCAGAAACGTTACGATACTGCTGAGAAGGGTTATATCGATCAGAAACGTTACGATACTGCTGAGAAGGGTTAGGGTTATATCGATCAGAAACGTTACGATACTGCTGAGAAGGGTTATATCGATCAGAAACGTTACGATACTGCTGAGAAGGGTTAGGGTTATATCGATCAGAAACGTTACGATACTGCTGAGAAGGGTCAGGGTTATATCGATCAGAAACGTTACGATACTGCTGAGAAAGATTAGGGTTATATCAATCAGAAACGTTACGATACTGCTGAGAAGGGTTAGGGTTATATCGATCAGAAACGTTACGATACTGCTGAGAAGGGTTATATCGATCAGAAACGTTACGATACTGCTGAGAAGGGTTATATCGATCAGAAACGTTACAATACTGCTGAGAAGGGTTAGGGTTATATCGATCAGAAACGTTACGATACTGCTGAGAAGGGTTAGGGTTATATCGATCAGAAACGTTACGATACTGCTGAGAAGGGTTATATCAATCAGAAACGTTACGATACTGCTGAGAAGGGTTAGGGTTATATCGATCAGAAACGTTACGATACTGCTGAGAAGGGTTAGGGTTATATCGATCAGAAACGTTGCGATACTGCTGAGAAGGGTTATATCAATCAGAAACGTTACGATACTGCTGAGAAGGGTTAGGGTTATATCGATCAGAAACGTTACGATACTGCTGAGAAGGGTTAGGGTTATATCGATCAGAAACGTTACGATACTGCTGAGAAGGGTTAGGGTTATATCGATCAGAAACGTTACGATACTGCTGAGAAGGGTTATATCAATCAGAAATGTTACGATACTGCTGACAAGGGTTATATCAATCAGAAACGTTACGATACTGCTGAGAAGGTTTATATCAATCAGAAACGTTACGATACTGCTGAGAAGGGTTATATCGATCAGAAACGTTACGATACTGCTGAGAAGGGTTATATCGATCAGAAACGTTACGATACTGCTGAGAAGGGTTAGGGTTATATCGATCAGAAACGTTACGATACTGCTGAGAAGGGTTATATCGATCAGAAACGTTACGATACTGCTGAGAAGGGTTATATCAATCAGAAACGTTACGATACTGCTGAGAAGGGTTAGGGTTATATCGATCAGAAACGTTGCGATACTGCTGAGAAGGGTTATATCAATCAGAAACGTTACGATACTGCTGAGAAGGGTTATATCGATCAGAAACGTTACGATACTGCTGAGAAGGGTTATATCGATCAGAAACGTTACAATACTGCTGAGAAGGGTTAGGGTTATATCGATCAGAAACGTTACGATACTGCTGAGAAGGGTTAGGGTTATATCGATCAGAAACGTTACGATACTGCTGAGAAGGGTTATATCAATCAGAAACGTTACGATACTGCTGAGAAGGGTTAGGGTTATATCGATCAGAAACGTTACGATACTGCTGAGAAGGGTTAGGGTTATATCGATCAGAAACGTTGCGATACTGCTGAGAAGGGTTATATCAATCAGAAACGTTACAATACTGCTGAGAAGGGTTAGGGTTATATCGATCAGAAACGTTACGATACTGCTGAGAAGGGTTAGGGTTATATCGATCAGAAACGTTACGATACTGCTGAGAAGGGTTATATCAATCAGAAATGTTACGATACTGCTGAGAAGGGTTATATCAATCAGAAACGTTACGATACTGCTGAGAAGGTTTATATCAATCAGAAACGTTACGATACTGCTGAGAAGGGTTATATCGATCAGAAACGTTACGATACTGCTGAGAAGGGTTATATCGATCAGAAACGTTACGATACTGCTGAGAAGGGTTAGGGTTTTAGGGTTATATCGATCAGAAACGTTACGATACTGCTGAGAAGGGTTATATCGATCAGAAACGTTACGATACTGCTGAGAAGGGTTATATCAATCAGAAACGTTACAATACTGCTGAGAAGGGTTAGGGTTATATCGATCAGAAACGTTACGATACTGCTGAGAAGGGTTAGGGTTATATCGATCAGAAACGTTACGATACTGCTGAGAAGGGTTATATCGATCAGAAACGTTACGATACTGCTGAGAAGGGTTATATCGATCAGAAACGTTACGATACTGCTGAGAAGGGTTAGGGTTATATCGATCAGAAACGTTACGATACTGCTGAGAAGGGTTAGGGTTATATCGATCAGAAACGTTACAATACTGCTGAGAAGGGTTAGGGTTATATCGATCAGAAACGTTACGATACTGCTGAGAAGGGTTATATCGATCAGAAACGTTACGATACTGCTGAGAAGGGTTAGGGTTATATCGATCAGAAACGTTACGATACTGCTGAGAAGGGTTATATCGATCAGAAACGTTACGATACTGCTGAGAAGGGTTATATCGATCAGAAACGTTACGATACTGCTGAGAAGGGTTATATCGATCAGAAACGTTACGATACTGCTGAGAAGGTTTAGGGTTATATCGATTAGAAACGTTACGATACTGCTGAGAAGGGTTATATCGATCAGAAACGTTACGATACTGTTGAGAAGGGTTATATCGATCAGAAACGTTACGATACTGCTGAGAAGGGTTAGGGTTATATCGATCAGAAACGTTACGATACTGCTGAGAAGGGTCAGGGTTATATCGATCAGAAACGTTACGATACTGCTGAGAAAGGTTAGGGTTATATCAATCAGAAACGTTACGATACTGCTGAGAAGGGTTAGGGTTATATCGATCAGAAACGTTACGATACTGCTGAGAAGGGTTATATCGATCAGAAACGTTACGATACTGCTGAGAAGGGTTATATCGATCAGAAACGTTACAATACTGCTGAGAAGGGTTAGGGTTATATCGATCAGAAACGTTACGATACTGCTGAGAAGGGTTAGGGTTATATCGATCAGAAACGTTACGATACTGCTGAGAAGGGTTATATCAATCAGAAACGTTACGATACTGCTGAGAAGGGTTAGGGTTATATCGATCAGAAACGTTACGATACTGCTGAGAAGGGTTAGGGTTATATCGATCAGAAACGTTGCGATACTGCTGAGAAGGGTTATATCAATCAGAAACGTTACGATACTGCTGAGAAGGGTTAGGGTTATATCGATCAGAAACGTTACGATACTGCTGAGAAGGGTTAGAGTTATATCGATCAGAAACGTTACGATACTGCTGAGAAGGGTTATATCGATCAGAAACGTTACGATACTGCTGAGAAGGGTTATATCGATCAGAAACGTTACGATACTGCTGAGAAGGGTTAGGGTTATATCAATCAGAAACGTTACGATACTGCTGAGAAGGGTTATATTGATCAGAAACGTTACGATACTGCTGAGAAGGGTTATATCGATCAGAAACGTTACAATACTGCTGAGAAGGGTTATATCGATCAGAAACGTTACGATACTGCTGAGAAGGGTTAGGGTTATATCGATCAGAAACGTTACAATACTGCTGAGAAGGGTTAGGGTTATATCGATCAGAAACGTTACGATACTGCTGAGAAGGGTTATATCGATCAGAAACGTTACGATACTGCTGAGAAGGGTTAGGGTTATATCAATCAGAAACGTTACGATACTGCTGAGAAGGGTTAGGGTTATATCGATCAGAAACGTTACGATACTGCTGAGAAGGGTTATATCAATCAGAAACGTTACAATACTGCTGAGAAGGGTTAGGGTTATATCGATCAGAAACGTTACGATACTGCTGAGAAGGGTTATATCAATCAGAAACGTTACGATACTGCTGAGAAGGGTTAGGGTTATATCGATCAGAAACGTTACGATACTGCTGAGAAGGGTTATATCAATCAGAAACGTTACGATACTGCTGAGAAGGGTTATATCGATCAGAAACGTTACGATACTGCTGAGAAGGGTTAGGGTTATATCGATCAGAAACGTTACGATACTGCTGAGAAGGGTTATATCAATCAGAAACGTTACGATACTGCTGAGAAGGGTTATATCGATCAGAAACGTTACGATACTGCTGAGAAGGGTTAGGGTTATATCGATCAGAAACGTTACGATACTGCTGAGAAGGGTTAGGGTTATATCGATCAGAAACGTTACAATACTGCTGAGAAGGGTTATATCAATCAGAAACGTTACAATACTGCTGAGAAGGGTTAGGGTTATATCGATCAGAAACGTTACGATACTGCTGAGAAGGGTTAGGGTTATATCGATCAGAAACGTTACGATACTGCTGAGAAGGGTTATATCAATCAGAAATGTTACGATACTGCTGAGAAGGGTTATATCGATCAGAAACGTTACGATACTGCTGAGAAGGGTTATATCAATCAGAAACGTTACAATACTGCTGAGAAGGGTTAGGGTTATATCGATCAGAAACGTTACGATACTGCTGAGAAGGGTTAGGGTTATATCGATCAGAAACGTTACGATACTGCTGAGAAGGGTTATATCGATCAGAAACGTTACGATACTGCTGAGAAGGGTTATATCGATCAGAAACGTTACGATACTGCTGAGAAGGGTTAGGGTTATATCGATCAGAAACGTTACGATACTGCTGAGAAGGGTTATATCGATCAGAAACGTTACGATACTGCTGAGAAGGGTTATATCGATCAGAAACGTTACGATACTGCTGAGAAGGTTTAGGGTTATATCGATTAGAAACGTTACGATACTGCTGAGAAGGGTTATATCGATCAGAAACGTTACGATACTGTTGAGAAGGGTTATATCGATCAGAAACGTTACGATACTGCTGAGAAGGGTTAGGGTTATATCGATCAGAAACGTTACGATACTGCTGAGAAGGGTCAGGGTTATATCGATCAGAAACGTTACGATACTGCTGAGAAAGGTTAGGGTTATATCAATCAGAAACGTTACGATACTGCTGAGAAGGGTTAGGGTTATATCGATCAGAAACGTTACGATACTGCTGAGAAGGGTTATATCGATCAGAAACGTTACGATACTGCTGAGAAGGGTTATATCGATCAGAAACGTTACAATACTGCTGAGAAGGGTTAGGGTTATATCGATCAGAAACGTTACGATACTGCTGAGAAGGGTTAGGGTTATATCGATCAGAAACGTTACGATACTGCTGAGAAGGGTTATATCAATCAGAAACGTTACGATACTGCTGAGAAGGGTTAGGGTTATATCGATCAGAAACGTTACGATACTGCTGAGAAGGGTTAGGGTTATATCGATCAGAAACGTTGCGATACTGCTGAGAAGGGTTATATCAATCAGAAACGTTACGATACTGCTGAGAAGGGTTAGGGTTATATCGATCAGAAACGTTACGATACTGCTGAGAAGGGTTAGAGTTATATCGATCAGAAACGTTACGATACTGCTGAGAAGGGTTATATCGATCAGAAACGTTACGATACTGCTGAGAAGGGTTAGGGTTATATCAATCAGAAACGTTACGATACTGCTGAGAAGGGTTATATTGATCAGAAACGTTACGATACTGCTGAGAAGGGTTATATCGATCAGAAACGTTACAATACTGCTGAGAAGGGTTATATCGATCAGAAACGTTACGATACTGCTGAGAAGGGTTAGGGTTATATCGATCAGAAACGTTACAATACTGCTGAGAAGGGTTAGGGTTATATCGATCAGAAACGTTACGATACTGCTGAGAAGGGTTATATCGATCAGAAACGTTACGATACTGCTGAGAAGGGTTAGGGTTATATCAATCAGAAACGTTACGATACTGCTGAGAAGGGTTAGGGTTATATCGATCAGAAACGTTACGATACTGCTGAGAAGGGTTATATCAATCAGAAACGTTACAATACTGCTGAGAAGGGTTAGGGTTATATCGATCAGAAACGTTACGATACTGCTGAGAAGGGTTATATCAATCAGAAACGTTACGATACTGCTGAGAAGGGTTAGGGTTATATCGATCAGAAACGTTACGATACTGCTGAGAAGGGTTATATCAATCAGAAACGTTACGATACTGCTGAGAAGGGTTATATCGATCAGAAACGTTACGATACTGCTGAGAAGGGTTAGGGTTATATCGATCAGAAACGTTACGATACTGCTGAGAAGGGTTATATCAATCAGAAACGTTACGATACTGCTGAGAAGGGTTATATCGATCAGAAACGTTACGATACTGCTGAGAAGGGTTAGGGTTATATCGATCAGAAACGTTACGATACTGCTGAGAAGGGTTAGGGTTATATCGATCAGAAACGTTACAATACTGCTGAGAAGGGTTATATCAATCAGAAACGTTACAATACTGCTGAGAAGGGTTAGGGTTATATCGATCAGAAACGTTACGATACTGCTGAGAAGGGTTAGGGTTATATCGATCAGAAACGTTACGATACTGCTGAGAAGGGTTATATCAATCAGAAATGTTACGATACTGCTGAGAAGGGTTATATCGATCAGAAACGTTACGATACTGCTGAGAAGGGTTATATCAATCAGAAACGTTACAATACTGCTGAGAAGGGTTAGGGTTATATCGATCAGAAACGTTACGATACTGCTGAGAAGGGTTAGGGTTATATCGATCAGAAACGTTACGATACTGCTGAGAAGGGTTATATCGATCAGAAACGTTACGATACTGCTGAGAAGGGTTATATCGATCAGAAACGTTACGATACTGCTGAGAAGGGTTAGGGTTATATCGATCAGAAACGTTACGATACTGCTGAGAAGGGTTAGGGTTATATCGATCAGAAACGTTACAATACTGCTGAGAAGGGTTAGGGTTATATCGATCAGAAACGTTACGATACTGCTGAGAAGGGTTATATCGATCAGAAACGTTACGATACTGCTGAGAAGGGTTAGGGTTATATCGATCAGAAACGTTACGATACTGCTGAGAAGGGTTATATCGATCAGAAACGTTACGATACTGCTGAGAAGGGTTATATCGATCAGAAACGTTACGATACTGCTGAGAAGGGTTATATCGATCAGAAACGTTACGATACTGCTGAGAAGGTTTAGGGTTATATCGATCAGAAACGTTACGATACTGCTGAGAAGGGTTATATCGATCAGAAACGTTACGATACTGCTGAGAAGGGTTATATCGATCAGAAACGTTACGATACTGCTGAGAAGGGTTAGGGTTATATCGATCAGAAACGTTACGATACTGCTGAGAAGGGTCAGGGTTATATCGATCAGAAACGTTACGATACTGCTGAGAAAGGTTAGGGTTATATCAATCAGAAACGTTACGATACTGCTGAGAAGGGTTAGGGTTATATCGATCAGAAACGTTACGATACTGCTGAGAAGGGTTATATCGATCAGAAACGTTACGATACTGCTGAGAAGGGTTATATCGATCAGAAACGTTACAATACTGCTGAGAAGGGTTAGGGTTATATCGATCAGAAACGTTACGATACTGCTGAGAAGGGTTAGGGTTATATCGATCAGAAACGTTACAATACTGCTGAGAAGGGTTAGGGTTATATCGATCAGAAACGTTACGATACTGCTGAGAAGGGTTATATCGATCAGAAACGTTACGATACTGCTGAGAAGGGTTAGGGTTATATCAATCAGAAACGTTACGATACTGCTGAGAAGGGTTAGGGTTATATCGATCAGAAACGTTACGATACTGCTGAGAAGGGTTATATCAATCAGAAACGTTACAATACTGCTGAGAAGGGTTAGGGTTATATCGATCAGAAACGTTACGATACTGCTGAGAAGGGTTATATCAATCAGAAACGTTACGATACTGCTGAGAAGGGTTAGGGTTATATCGATCAGAAACGTTACGATACTGCTGAGAAGGGTTATATCAATCAGAAACGTTACGATACTGCTGAGAAGGGTTATATCGATCAGAAACGTTACGATACTGCTGAGAAGGGTTAGGGTTATATCGATCAGAAACGTTACGATACTGCTGAGAAGGGTTAGGGTTATATCGATCAGAAACGTTACAATACTGCTGAGAAGGGTTATATCAATCAGAAACGTTACAATACTGCTGAGAAGGGTTAGGGTTATATCGATCAGAAACGTTACGATACTGCTGAGAAGGGTTAGGGTTATATCGATCAGAAACGTTACGATACTGCTGAGAAGGGTTATATCAATCAGAAATGTTACGATACTGCTGAGAAGGGTTATATCAATCAGAAACGTTACGATACTGCTGAGAAGGTTTATATCAATCAGAAACGTTACGATACTGCTGAGAAGGGTTATATCGATCAGAAACGTTACGATACTGCTGAGAAGGGTTATATCGATCAGAAACGTTACGATACTGCTGAGAAGGGTTAGGGTTATATCGATCAGAAACGTTACGATACTGCTGAGAAGGGTTATATCGATCAGAAACGTTACGATACTGCTGAGAAGGGTTATATCAATCAGAAACGTTACAATACTGCTGAGAAGGGTTAGGGTTATATCGATCAGAAACGTTACGATACTGCTGAGAAGGGTTAGGGTTATATCGATCAGAAACGTTACGATACTGCTGAGAAGGGTTATATCGATCAGAAACGTTACGATACTGCTGAGAAGGGTTATATCGATCAGAAACGTTACGATACTGCTGAGAAGGGTTAGGGTTATATCGATCAGAAACGTTACGATACTGCTGAGAAGGGTTAGGGTTATATCGATCAGAAACGTTACAATACTGCTGAGAAGGGTTAGGGTTATATCGATCAGAAACGTTACGATACTGCTGAGAAGGGTTATATCGATCAGAAACGTTACGATACTGCTGAGAAGGGTTAGGGTTATATCGATCAGAAACGTTACGATACTGCTGAGAAGGGTTATATCGATCAGAAACGTTACGATACTGCTGAGAAGGGTTATATCGATCAGAAACGTTACGATACTGCTGAGAAGGGTTATATCGATCAGAAACGTTACGATACTGCTGAGAAGGTTTAGGGTTATATCGATCAGAAACGTTACGATACTGCTGAGAAGGGTTATATCGATCAGAAACGTTACGATACTGCTGAGAAGGGTTATATCGATCAGAAACGTTACGATACTGCTGAGAAGGGTTAGGGTTATATCGATCAGAAACGTTACGATACTGCTGAGAAGGGTCAGGGTTATATCGATCAGAAACGTTACGATACTGCTGAGAAAGGTTAGGGTTATATCAATCAGAAACGTTACGATACTGCTGAGAAGGGTTAGGGTTATATCGATCAGAAACGTTACGATACTGCTGAGAAGGGTTATATCGATCAGAAACGTTACGATACTGCTGAGAAGGGTTATATCGATCAGAAACGTTACAATACTGCTGAGAAGGGTTAGGGTTATATCGATCAGAAACGTTACGATACTGCTGAGAAGGGTTATATCAATCAGAAACGTTACGATACTGCTGAGAAGGGTTAGGGTTATATCGATCATAAACGTTACGATACTGCTGAGAAGGGTTAGGGTTATATCGATCAGAAACGTTGCGATACTGCTGAGAAGGGTTATATCAATCAGAAACGTTACGATACTGCTGAGAAGGGTTAGGGTTATATCAATCAGAAACGTTACGATACTGCTGAGAAGGGTTATATCGATCAGAAACGTTACGATACTGCTGAGAAGGGTTATATCGATCAGAAACGTTACAATACTGCTGAGAAGGGTTATATCGATCATAAACGTTACGATACTGCTGAGAAGGGTTAGGGTTATATCGATCAGAAACGTTACGATACTGCTGAGAAGGGTTATACCGATCAGAAACGTTACGATACTGCTGAGAAGGGTTAGGGTTATATCGATCAGAAACGTTACGATACTGCTGAGAAGGGTTAGGGTTATATCGATCAGAAACGTTACGATACTGCTGAGAAGGGTTATATCGATCAGAAACGTTACGATACTGCTGAGAAGGGTTAGGGTTATATCAATCAGAAACGTTACGATACTGCTGAGAAGGGTTAGGGTTATATTGATCAGAAACGTTACGATACTGCTGAGAAGGGTTATATCGATCAGAAACGTTACGATACTGCTGAGAAGGGTTAGGGTTATATCAATCAGAAACGTTACGATACTGCTGAGAAGGGTTATATCAATCAGAAACGTTACGATACTGCTGAGAAGGGTTAGGGTTATATCGATCAGAAACGTTACGATACTGCTGAGAAGGGTTATATCGATCAGAAACGTTACGATACTGCTGAGAAGGGTTAGGGTTATATCAATCAGAAACGTTACGATACTGCTGAGAAGGGTTATATCGATCAGAAACGTTACGATACTGCTGAGAAGGGTTAGGGTTATATCGATCAGAAACGTTGCGATACTGCTGAGAAGGGTTATATCAATCAGAAACGTTACGATACTGCTGAGAAGGGTTAGGGTTATATCGATCAGAAACGTTACGATACTGCTGAGAAGGGTTAGAGTTATATCGATCAGAAACGTTACGATACTGCTGAGAAGGGTTATATCGATCAGAAACGTTACGATACTGCTGAGAAGGGTTATATCGATCAGAAACGTTACGATACTGCTGAGAAGGGTTAGGGTTATATCAATCAGAAACGTTACGATACTGCTGAGAAGGGTTATATTGATCAGAAACGTTACGATACTGCTGAGAAGGGTTATATCGATCAGAAACGTTACAATACTGCTGAGAAGGGTTATATCGATCAGAAACGTTACGATACTGCTGAGAAGGGTTAGGGTTATATCGATCAGAAACGTTACAATACTGCTGAGAAGGGTTAGGGTTATATCGATCAGAAACGTTACGATACTGCTGAGAAGGGTTATATCGATCAGAAACGTTACGATACTGCTGAGAAGGGTTAGGGTTATATCAATCAGAAACGTTACGATACTGCTGAGAAGGGTTAGGGTTATATCGATCAGAAACGTTACGATACTGCTGAGAAGGGTTATATCAATCAGAAACGTTACAATACTGCTGAGAAGGGTTAGGGTTATATCGATCAGAAACGTTACGATACTGCTGAGAAGGGTTATATCAATCAGAAACGTTACGATACTGCTGAGAAGGGTTAGGGTTATATCGATCAGAAACGTTACGATACTGCTGAGAAGGGTTATATCAATCAGAAACGTTACGATACTGCTGAGAAGGGTTATATCGATCAGAAACGTTACGATACTGCTGAGAAGGGTTAGGGTTATATCGATCAGAAACGTTACGATACTGCTGAGAAGGGTTATATCAATCAGAAACGTTACGATACTGCTGAGAAGGGTTATATCGATCAGAAACGTTACGATACTGCTGAGAAGGGTTAGGGTTATATCGATCAGAAACGTTACGATACTGCTGAGAAGGGTTAGGGTTATATCGATCAGAAACGTTACAATACTGCTGAGAAGGGTTATATCAATCAGAAACGTTACGATACTGCTGAGAAGGGTTAGGGTTATATCGATCAGAAACGTTGCGATACTGCTGAGAAGGGTTATATCAATCAGAAACGTTACGATACTGCTGAGAAGGGTTAGGGTTATATCGATCAGAAACGTTACGATACTGCTGAGAAGGGTTAGAGTTATATCGATCAGAAACGTTACGATACTGCTGAGAAGGGTTATATCGATCAGAAACGTTACGATACTGCTGAGAAGGGTTATATCGATCAGAAACGTTACGATACTGCTGAGAAGGGTTAGGGTTATATCAATCAGAAACGTTACGATACTGCTGAGAAGGGTTATATTGATCAGAAACGTTACGATACTGCTGAGAAGGGTTATATCGATCAGAAACGTTACAATACTGCTGAGAAGGGTTATATCGATCAGAAACGTTACGATACTGCTGAGAAGGGTTAGGGTTATATCGATCAGAAACGTTACAATACTGCTGAGAAGGGTTAGGGTTATATCGATCAGAAACGTTACGATACTGCTGAGAAGGGTTATATCGATCAGAAACGTTACGATACTGCTGAGAAGGGTTAGGGTTATATCAATCAGAAACGTTACGATACTGCTGAGAAGGGTTAGGGTTATATCGATCAGAAACGTTACGATACTGCTGAGAAGGGTTATATCAATCAGAAACGTTACAATACTGCTGAGAAGGGTTAGGGTTATATCGATCAGAAACGTTACGATACTGCTGAGAAGGGTTATATCAATCAGAAACGTTACGATACTGCTGAGAAGGGTTAGGGTTATATCGATCAGAAACGTTACGATACTGCTGAGAAGGGTTATATCAATCAGAAACGTTACGATACTGCTGAGAAGGGTTATATCGATCAGAAACGTTACGATACTGCTGAGAAGGGTTAGGGTTATATCGATCAGAAACGTTACGATACTGCTGAGAAGGGTTATATCAATCAGAAACGTTACGATACTGCTGAGAAGGGTTATATCGATCAGAAACGTTACGATACTGCTGAGAAGGGTTAGGGTTATATCGATCAGAAACGTTACGATACTGCTGAGAAGGGTTAGGGTTATATCGATCAGAAACGTTACAATACTGCTGAGAAGGGTTATATCAATCAGAAACGTTACGATACTGCTGAGAAGGGTTAGGGTTATATCGATCAGAAACGTTGCGATACTGCTGAGAAGGGTTATATCAATCAGAAACGTTACGATACTGCTGAGAAGGGTTAGGGTTATATCGATCAGAAACGTTACGATACTGCTGAGAAGGGTTAGAGTTATATCGATCAGAAACGTTACGATACTGCTGAGAAGGGTTATATCGATCAGAAACGTTACGATACTGCTGAGAAGGGTTATATCGATCAGAAACGTTACGATACTGCTGAGAAGGGTTAGGGTTATATCAATCAGAAACGTTACGATACTGCTGAGAAGGGTTATATTGATCAGAAACGTTACGATACTGCTGAGAAGGGTTATATCGATCAGAAACGTTACAATACTGCTGAGAAGGGTTATATCGATCAGAAACGTTACGATACTGCTGAGAAGGGTTAGGGTTATATCGATCAGAAACGTTACAATACTGCTGAGAAGGGTTAGGGTTATATCGATCAGAAACGTTACGATACTGCTGAGAAGGGTTATATCGATCAGAAACGTTACGATACTGCTGAGAAGGGTTAGGGTTATATCAATCAGAAACGTTACGATACTGCTGAGAAGGGTTAGGGTTATATCGATCAGAAACGTTACGATACTGCTGAGAAGGGTTATATCAATCAGAAACGTTACAATACTGCTGAGAAGGGTTAGGGTTATATCGATCAGAAACGTTACGATACTGCTGAGAAGGGTTATATCAATCAGAAACGTTACGATACTGCTGAGAAGGGTTAGGGTTATATCGATCAGAAACGTTACGATACTGCTGAGAAGGGTTATATCAATCAGAAACGTTACGATACTGCTGAGAAGGGTTATATCGATCAGAAACGTTACGATACTGCTGAGAAGGGTTAGGGTTATATCGATCAGAAACGTTACGATACTGCTGAGAAGGGTTATATCAATCAGAAACGTTACGATACTGCTGAGAAGGGTTATATCGATCAGAAACGTTACGATACTGCTGAGAAGGGTTAGGGTTATATCGATCAGAAACGTTACGATACTGCTGAGAAGGGTTAGGGTTATATCGATCAGAAACGTTACAATACTGCTGAGAAGGGTTATATCAATCAGAAACGTTACAATACTGCTGAGAAGGGTTAGGGTTATATCGATCAGAAACGTTACGATACTGCTGAGAAGGGTTAGGGTTATATCGATCAGAAACGTTACGATACTGCTGAGAAGGGTTATATCAATCAGAAATGTTACGATACTGCTGAGAAGGGTTATATCGATCAGAAACGTTACGATACTGCTGAGAAGGGTTATATCAATCAGAAACGTTACAATACTGCTGAGAAGGGTTAGGGTTATATCGATCAGAAACGTTACGATACTGCTGAGAAGGGTTAGGGTTATATCGATCAGAAACGTTACGATACTGCTGAGAAGGGTTATATCGATCAGAAACGTTACGATACTGCTGAGAAGGGTTATATCGATCAGAAACGTTACGATACTGCTGAGAAGGGTTAGGGTTATATCGATCAGAAACGTTACGATACTGCTGAGAAGGGTTATATCGATCAGAAACGTTACGATACTGCTGAGAAGGGTTATATCGATCAGAAACGTTACGATACTGCTGAGAAGGTTTAGGGTTATATCGATTAGAAACGTTACGATACTGCTGAGAAGGGTTATATCGATCAGAAACGTTACGATACTGTTGAGAAGGGTTATATCGATCAGAAACGTTACGATACTGCTGAGAAGGGTTAGGGTTATATCGATCAGAAACGTTACGATACTGCTGAGAAGGGTCAGGGTTATATCGATCAGAAACGTTACGATACTGCTGAGAAAGGTTAGGGTTATATCAATCAGAAACGTTACGATACTGCTGAGAAGGGTTAGGGTTATATCGATCAGAAACGTTACGATACTGCTGAGAAGGGTTATATCGATCAGAAACGTTACGATACTGCTGAGAAGGGTTATATCGATCAGAAACGTTACAATACTGCTGAGAAGGGTTAGGGTTATATCGATCAGAAACGTTACGATACTGCTGAGAAGGGTTAGGGTTATATCGATCAGAAACGTTACGATACTGCTGAGAAGGGTTATATCAATCAGAAACGTTACGATACTGCTGAGAAGGGTTAGGGTTATATCGATCAGAAACGTTACGATACTGCTGAGAAGGGTTAGGGTTATATCGATCAGAAACGTTGCGATACTGCTGAGAAGGGTTATATCAATCAGAAACGTTACGATACTGCTGAGAAGGGTTAGGGTTATATCGATCAGAAACGTTACGATACTGCTGAGAAGGGTTAGAGTTATATCGATCAGAAACGTTACGATACTGCTGAGAAGGGTTATATCGATCAGAAACGTTACGATACTGCTGAGAAGGGTTAGGGTTATATCAATCAGAAACGTTACGATACTGCTGAGAAGGGTTATATTGATCAGAAACGTTACGATACTGCTGAGAAGGGTTATATCGATCAGAAACGTTACAATACTGCTGAGAAGGGTTATATCGATCAGAAACGTTACGATACTGCTGAGAAGGGTTAGGGTTATATCGATCAGAAACGTTACAATACTGCTGAGAAGGGTTAGGGTTATATCGATCAGAAACGTTACGATACTGCTGAGAAGGGTTATATCGATCAGAAACGTTACGATACTGCTGAGAAGGGTTAGGGTTATATCAATCAGAAACGTTACGATACTGCTGAGAAGGGTTAGGGTTATATCGATCAGAAACGTTACGATACTGCTGAGAAGGGTTATATCAATCAGAAACGTTACAATACTGCTGAGAAGGGTTAGGGTTATATCGATCAGAAACGTTACGATACTGCTGAGAAGGGTTATATCAATCAGAAACGTTACGATACTGCTGAGAAGGGTTAGGGTTATATCGATCAGAAACGTTACGATACTGCTGAGAAGGGTTATATCAATCAGAAACGTTACGATACTGCTGAGAAGGGTTATATCGATCAGAAACGTTACGATACTGCTGAGAAGGGTTAGGGTTATATCGATCAGAAACGTTACGATACTGCTGAGAAGGGTTATATCAATCAGAAACGTTACGATACTGCTGAGAAGGGTTATATCGATCAGAAACGTTACGATACTGCTGAGAAGGGTTAGGGTTATATCGATCAGAAACGTTACGATACTGCTGAGAAGGGTTAGGGTTATATCGATCAGAAACGTTACAATACTGCTGAGAAGGGTTATATCAATCAGAAACGTTACAATACTGCTGAGAAGGGTTAGGGTTATATCGATCAGAAACGTTACGATACTGCTGAGAAGGGTTAGGGTTATATCGATCAGAAACGTTACGATACTGCTGAGAAGGGTTATATCAATCAGAAATGTTACGATACTGCTGAGAAGGGTTATATCGATCAGAAACGTTACGATACTGCTGAGAAGGGTTATATCAATCAGAAACGTTACAATACTGCTGAGAAGGGTTAGGGTTATATCGATCAGAAACGTTACGATACTGCTGAGAAGGGTTAGGGTTATATCGATCAGAAACGTTACGATACTGCTGAGAAGGGTTATATCGATCAGAAACGTTACGATACTGCTGAGAAGGGTTATATCGATCAGAAACGTTACGATACTGCTGAGAAGGGTTAGGGTTATATCGATCAGAAACGTTACGATACTGCTGAGAAGGGTTAGGGTTATATCGATCAGAAACGTTACAATACTGCTGAGAAGGGTTAGGGTTATATCGATCAGAAACGTTACGATACTGCTGAGAAGGGTTATATCGATCAGAAACGTTACGATACTGCTGAGAAGGGTTAGGGTTATATCGATCAGAAACGTTACGATACTGCTGAGAAGGGTTATATCGATCAGAAACGTTACGATACTGCTGAGAAGGGTTATATCGATCAGAAACGTTACGATACTGCTGAGAAGGGTTATATCGATCAGAAACGTTACGATACTGCTGAGAAGGTTTAGGGTTATATCGATCAGAAACGTTACGATACTGCTGAGAAGGGTTATATCGATCAGAAACGTTACGATACTGCTGAGAAGGGTTATATCGATCAGAAACGTTACGATACTGCTGAGAAGGGTTAGGGTTATATCGATCAGAAACGTTACGATACTGCTGAGAAGGGTCAGGGTTATATCGATCAGAAACGTTACGATACTGCTGAGAAAGGTTAGGGTTATATCAATCAGAAACGTTACGATACTGCTGAGAAGGGTTAGGGTTATATCGATCAGAAACGTTACGATACTGCTGAGAAGGGTTATATCGATCAGAAACGTTACGATACTGCTGAGAAGGGTTATATCGATCAGAAACGTTACAATACTGCTGAGAAGGGTTAGGGTTATATCGATCAGAAACGTTACGATACTGCTGAGAAGGGTTAGGGTTATATCGATCAGAAACGTTACAATACTGCTGAGAAGGGTTAGGGTTATATCGATCAGAAACGTTACGATACTGCTGAGAAGGGTTATATCGATCAGAAACGTTACGATACTGCTGAGAAGGGTTAGGGTTATATCAATCAGAAACGTTACGATACTGCTGAGAAGGGTTAGGGTTATATCGATCAGAAACGTTACGATACTGCTGAGAAGGGTTATATCAATCAGAAACGTTACAATACTGCTGAGAAGGGTTAGGGTTATATCGATCAGAAACGTTACGATACTGCTGAGAAGGGTTATATCAATCAGAAACGTTACGATACTGCTGAGAAGGGTTAGGGTTATATCGATCAGAAACGTTACGATACTGCTGAGAAGGGTTATATCAATCAGAAACGTTACGATACTGCTGAGAAGGGTTATATCGATCAGAAACGTTACGATACTGCTGAGAAGGGTTAGGGTTATATCGATCAGAAACGTTACGATACTGCTGAGAAGGGTTAGGGTTATATCGATCAGAAACGTTACAATACTGCTGAGAAGGGTTATATCAATCAGAAACGTTACAATACTGCTGAGAAGGGTTAGGGTTATATCGATCAGAAACGTTACGATACTGCTGAGAAGGGTTAGGGTTATATCGATCAGAAACGTTACGATACTGCTGAGAAGGGTTATATCAATCAGAAATGTTACGATACTGCTGAGAAGGGTTATATCAATCAGAAACGTTACGATACTGCTGAGAAGGTTTATATCAATCAGAAACGTTACGATACTGCTGAGAAGGGTTATATCGATCAGAAACGTTACGATACTGCTGAGAAGGGTTATATCGATCAGAAACGTTACGATACTGCTGAGAAGGGTTAGGGTTATATCGATCAGAAACGTTACGATACTGCTGAGAAGGGTTATATCGATCAGAAACGTTACGATACTGCTGAGAAGGGTTATATCAATCAGAAACGTTACAATACTGCTGAGAAGGGTTAGGGTTATATCGATCAGAAACGTTACGATACTGCTGAGAAGGGTTAGGGTTATATCGATCAGAAACGTTACGATACTGCTGAGAAGGGTTATATCGATCAGAAACGTTACGATACTGCTGAGAAGGGTTATATCGATCAGAAACGTTACGATACTGCTGAGAAGGGTTAGGGTTATATCGATCAGAAACGTTACGATACTGCTGAGAAGGGTTAGGGTTATATCGATCAGAAACGTTACAATACTGCTGAGAAGGGTTAGGGTTATATCGATCAGAAACGTTACGATACTGCTGAGAAGGGTTATATCGATCAGAAACGTTACGATACTGCTGAGAAGGGTTAGGGTTATATCGATCAGAAACGTTACGATACTGCTGAGAAGGGTTATATCGATCAGAAACGTTACGATACTGCTGAGAAGGGTTATATCGATCAGAAACGTTACGATACTGCTGAGAAGGGTTATATCGATCAGAAACGTTACGATACTGCTGAGAAGGTTTAGGGTTATATCGATCAGAAACGTTACGATACTGCTGAGAAGGGTTATATCGATCAGAAACGTTACGATACTGCTGAGAAGGGTTATATCGATCAGAAACGTTACGATACTGCTGAGAAGGGTTAGGGTTATATCGATCAGAAACGTTACGATACTGCTGAGAAGGGTCAGGGTTATATCGATCAGAAACGTTACGATACTGCTGAGAAAGGTTAGGGTTATATCAATCAGAAACGTTACGATACTGCTGAGAAGGGTTAGGGTTATATCGATCAGAAACGTTACGATACTGCTGAGAAGGGTTATATCGATCAGAAACGTTACGATACTGCTGAGAAGGGTTATATCGATCAGAAACGTTACAATACTGCTGAGAAGGGTTAGGGTTATATCGATCAGAAACGTTACGATACTGCTGAGAAGGGTTATATCAATCAGAAACGTTACGATACTGCTGAGAAGGGTTAGGGTTATATCGATCATAAACGTTACGATACTGCTGAGAAGGGTTAGGGTTATATCGATCAGAAACGTTGCGATACTGCTGAGAAGGGTTATATCAATCAGAAACGTTACGATACTGCTGAGAAGGGTTAGGGTTATATCAATCAGAAACGTTACGATACTGCTGAGAAGGGTTATATCGATCAGAAACGTTACGATACTGCTGAGAAGGGTTATATCGATCAGAAACGTTACAATACTGCTGAGAAGGGTTATATCGATCATAAACGTTACGATACTGCTGAGAAGGGTTAGGGTTATATCGATCAGAAACGTTACGATACTGCTGAGAAGGGTTATACCGATCAGAAACGTTACGATACTGCTGAGAAGGGTTAGGGTTATATCGATCAGAAACGTTACGATACTGCTGAGAAGGGTTAGGGTTATATCGATCAGAAACGTTACGATACTGCTGAGAAGGGTTATATCGATCAGAAACGTTACGATACTGCTGAGAAGGGTTAGGGTTATATCAATCAGAAACGTTACGATACTGCTGAGAAGGGTTAGGGTTATATTGATCAGAAACGTTACGATACTGCTGAGAAGGGTTATATCGATCAGAAACGTTACGATACTGCTGAGAAGGGTTAGGGTTATATCAATCAGAAACGTTACGATACTGCTGAGAAGGGTTATATCAATCAGAAACGTTACGATACTGCTGAGAAGGGTTAGGGTTATATCGATCAGAAACGTTACGATACTGCTGAGAAGGGTTATATCGATCAGAAACGTTACGATACTGCTGAGAAGGGTTAGGGTTATATCAATCAGAAACGTTACGATACTGCTGAGAAGGGTTATATCGATCAGAAACGTTACGATACTGCTGAGAAGGGTTAGGGTTATATCGATCAGAAACGTTACAATACTGCTGAGAAGGGTTATATCAATCAGAAACGTTACAATACTGCTGAGAAGGGTTAGGGTTATATCGATCAGAAACGTTACGATACTGCTGAGAAGGGTTAGGGTTATATCGATCAGAAACGTTACGATACTGCTGAGAAGGGTTATATCAATCAGAAATGTTACGATACTGCTGAGAAGGGTTATATCAATCAGAAACGTTACGATACTGCTGAGAAGGTTTATATCAATCAGAAACGTTACGATACTGCTGAGAAGGGTTATATCGATCAGAAACGTTACGATACTGCTGAGAAGGGTTATATCGATCAGAAACGTTACGATACTGCTGAGAAGGGTTAGGGTTATATCGATCAGAAACGTTACGATACTGCTGAGAAGGGTTATATCGATCAGAAACGTTACGATACTGCTGAGAAGGGTTATATCAATCAGAAACGTTACAATACTGCTGAGAAGGGTTAGGGTTATATCGATCAGAAACGTTACGATACTGCTGAGAAGGGTTAGGGTTATATCGATCAGAAACGTTACGATACTGCTGAGAAGGGTTATATCGATCAGAAACGTTACGATACTGCTGAGAAGGGTTATATCGATCAGAAACGTTACGATACTGCTGAGAAGGGTTAGGGTTATATCGATCAGAAACGTTACGATACTGCTGAGAAGGGTTAGGGTTATATCGATCAGAAACGTTACAATACTGCTGAGAAGGGTTAGGGTTATATCGATCAGAAACGTTACGATACTGCTGAGAAGGGTTATATCGATCAGAAACGTTACGATACTGCTGAGAAGGGTTAGGGTTATATCGATCAGAAACGTTACGATACTGCTGAGAAGGGTTATATCGATCAGAAACGTTACGATACTGCTGAGAAGGGTTATATCGATCAGAAACGTTACGATACTGCTGAGAAGGGTTATATCGATCAGAAACGTTACGATACTGCTGAGAAGGTTTAGGGTTATATCGATCAGAAACGTTACGATACTGCTGAGAAGGGTTATATCGATCAGAAACGTTACGATACTGCTGAGAAGGGTTATATCGATCAGAAACGTTACGATACTGCTGAGAAGGGTTAGGGTTATATCGATCAGAAACGTTACGATACTGCTGAGAAGGGTCAGGGTTATATCGATCAGAAACGTTACGATACTGCTGAGAAAGGTTAGGGTTATATCAATCAGAAACGTTACGATACTGCTGAGAAGGGTTAGGGTTATATCGATCAGAAACGTTACGATACTGCTGAGAAGGGTTATATCGATCAGAAACGTTACGATACTGCTGAGAAGGGTTATATCGATCAGAAACGTTACAATACTGCTGAGAAGGGTTAGGGTTATATCGATCAGAAACGTTACGATACTGCTGAGAAGGGTTATATCAATCAGAAACGTTACGATACTGCTGAGAAGGGTTAGGGTTATATCGATCATAAACGTTACGATACTGCTGAGAAGGGTTAGGGTTATATCGATCAGAAACGTTGCGATACTGCTGAGAAGGGTTATATCAATCAGAAACGTTACGATACTGCTGAGAAGGGTTAGGGTTATATCAATCAGAAACGTTACGATACTGCTGAGAAGGGTTATATCGATCAGAAACGTTACGATACTGCTGAGAAGGGTTATATCGATCAGAAACGTTACAATACTGCTGAGAAGGGTTATATCGATCATAAACGTTACGATACTGCTGAGAAGGGTTAGGGTTATATCGATCAGAAACGTTACGATACTGCTGAGAAGGGTTATACCGATCAGAAACGTTACGATACTGCTGAGAAGGGTTAGGGTTATATCGATCAGAAACGTTACGATACTGCTGAGAAGGGTTAGGGTTATATCGATCAGAAACGTTACGATACTGCTGAGAAGGGTTATATCGATCAGAAACGTTACGATACTGCTGAGAAGGGTTAGGGTTATATCAATCAGAAACGTTACGATACTGCTGAGAAGGGTTAGGGTTATATTGATCAGAAACGTTACGATACTGCTGAGAAGGGTTATATCGATCAGAAACGTTACGATACTGCTGAGAAGGGTTAGGGTTATATCAATCAGAAACGTTACGATACTGCTGAGAAGGGTTATATCAATCAGAAACGTTACGATACTGCTGAGAAGGGTTAGGGTTATATCGATCAGAAACGTTACGATACTGCTGAGAAGGGTTATATCGATCAGAAACGTTACGATACTGCTGAGAAGGGTTAGGGTTATATCAATCAGAAACGTTACGATACTGCTGAGAAGGGTTATATCGATCAGAAACGTTACGATACTGCTGAGAAGGGTTAGGGTTATATCGATCAGAAACGTTACGATACTGCTGAGAAGGGTTATATCAATCAGAAACGTTACGATACTGCTGAGAGGGGTTAGGGTTATATCGATCAGAAACGTTACGATACTGCTGAGAAGGGTTAGGGTTATATCGATCAGAAACGTTATGATACTGCTGAGAAGGGTTATATCGATCAGAAACGTTACGATACTGCTGAGAAGGGTTAGGGTTATATCAATCAGAAACGTTACGATACTGCTGAGAAGGGTTATATCGATCAGAAACGTTACGATACTGCTGAGAAGGGTTAGGGTTATATCAACCAGAAACGTTACGATACTGCTGAGAAGGGTTAGGGTTATATCAATCAGAAACGTTACGATACTGCTGAGAAGGTTTAGGGTTATATCGATCAGAAACGTTACGATACTGCTGAGAAGGGTTAGGGTTATATCGATCAGAAACGTTACGATACTGCTGAGAAGGGTTATATCGATCAGAAACGTTACGATACTGCTGAGAAGGGTTAGGGTTATATCGATCAGAAACGTTGCGATACTGCTGAGAAGGGTTATATCGATCAGAAACGTTACGATACTGCTGAGAAGGGTTAGGGTTATATCGATCAAAAACGTTACGATACTGCTGAGAAGGGTTAGGGTTATATCGATCAGAAACGTTACAATACTGCTGAGAAGGGTTATATCGATCAGAAACGTTACGATACTGCTGAGAAGGGTTATATCGATCAGAAACGTTACGATACTGCTGAGAAGGGTTATATCGATCAGAAACGTTACGATACTGCTGAGAAGGGTTAGGGTTATATCAACCAGAAACGTTACGATACTGCTGAGAAGGGTTAGGGTTATATCAATCAGAAACGTTACGATACTGCTGAGAAGGGTTAGGGTTATATCAATCAGAAACGTTACGATACTGGTGAGAAGGGTTATATCAATCAGAAACGTTACGATACTGCTGAGAAGGGTTAGGGTTATATCAATCAGAAACGTTACGATACTGCTGAGAAGGGTTAGGGTTATATCGATCAGAAACGTTACGATACTGCTGAGAAGGTTTAGGGTTATATCGATCAGAAACGTTACGATACTGCTGAGAAGGGTTAGGGTTATATCGATCAGAAACGTTACGATACTGCTGAGAAGGGTTATATCGATCAGAAACGTTACGATACTGCTGAGAAGGGTTAGGGTTATATCGATCAGAAACGTTGCGATACTGCTGAGAAGGGTTATATCGATCAGAAACGTTACGATACTGCTGAGAAGGGTTAGGGTTATATCGATCAAAAACGTTACGATACTGCTGAGAAGGGTTAGGGTTATATCGATCAGAAACGTTACAATACTGCTGAGAAGGGTTATATCGATCAGAAACGTTACGATACTGCTGAGAAGGGTTATATCGATCAGAAACGTTACGATACTGCTGAGAAGGGTTATATCGATCAGAAACGTTACGATACTGCTGAGAAGGGTTATATCAATCAGAAACGTTACGATACTGCTGAGAAGGGTTAGGGTTATATCAATCAGAAACGTTACGATACTGCTGAGAAGGGTTATATCGATCAGAAACGTTACGATACTGCTGAGAAGGGTTATATCAATCAGAAACGTTACGATACTGCTGAGAAGGGTTAGGGTTATATCGATCAGAAACGTTACGATACTGCTGAGAAGGGTTAGGGTTATATCGATCAGAAACGTTACGATACTGCTGAGAAGGGTTAGGGTTATATCGATCAGAAACGTTACGATACTGCTGAGAAGGGTTATATCGATCAGAAACGTTACAATACTGCTGAGAAGGGTTATATCGATCAGAAACGTTACGATACTGCTGAGAAGGGTTAGGGTTATATCAATCAGAAACGTTACGATACTGTTGAGAAGGGTTAGGGTTATATCAATCAGAAACATTACAATACTGCTGAGAAGGGTTATATCAATCAGAAACGTTACGATACTGCTGAGAAGGGTTATATCAATCAGAAACGTTACGATACTGCTGAGAAGGGTTATATCGATCAGAAACATTACGATACTGCTGAGAAGGGTTATATCGATCAGAAACGTTACGATACTGCTGAGAAGGGTTAGGGTTATATCAATCAGAAACGTTACGATACTGCTGAGAAGGGTTATATCGATCAGAAACGTTACGATACTGCTGAGAAGGGTTATATCAATCAGAAACGTTACGATACTGCTGAGAAGGGTTAGGGTTATACCGATCAGAAACGTTACGATACTGCTGAGAAGGGTTAGGGTTATATCGATCAGAAAATTTACAATACCGCTGAGAAGGGTTATATCAATCAGAAACATTACAATACTGCTGAGAAGGGTTATATCAATCAGAAACGTTACGATACTGCTGAGAAGGGTTAGGGTTATATCAATCAGAAACGTTGCGATACTGCTGAGAAGGGTTAGGGTTATATCGATCAGAAACGTTACGATACTGCTGAGAAGGGTTATATCGATCAGAAACGTTACGATACTGCTGAGAAGGGTTATATCGATCAGAAACGTTACGATACTGCTGAGAAGGGTTATATCGATCAGAAACGTTACGATACTGCTGAGAAGGGTTATATCGATCAGAAACGTTACGATACTGCTGAGAAGGGTTAGGGTTATATCGATCAGAAACGTTACGATACTGCTGAGAAGGGTTATATCGATCAGAAACGTTACGATACTGCTGAGAAGGGTTATATCAATCAGAAACGTTACGATACTGCTGAGAAGGGTTAGGGTTATATCAATCAGAAACGTTACGATACTGCTGAGAAGGGTTAGGGTTATATCGATCAGAAACGTTACGATACTGCTGAGAAGGGTTATATCAATCAGAAACGTTACGATACTGCTGAGAAGGGTTATATCAATCAGAAACGTTACGATACTGCTGAGAAGGGTTCGGGTTATATCGATCAGAAACGTTACAATACTGCTGAGAAGGGTTATATCAATCAGAAACGTTACGATACTGCTGAGAAGGGTTATATCAATCAGAAACGTTACGATACTGCTGAGAAGGGTTATATCAATCAGAAACGTTACGATACTGCTGAGAAGGGTTATATCGATCAGAAACGTTACGATACTGCTGAGAAGGGTTAGGGTTATATCAATCAGAAACGTTGCGATACTGCTGAGAAGGGTTAGGGTTATATCGATCAGAAACGTTACGATACTGCTGAGAAGGGTTATATCGATCAGAAACGTTACGATACTGCTGAGAAGGGTTATATCGATCAGAAACGTTACGATACTGCTGAGAAGGGTTATATCGATCAGAAACGTTACGATACTGCTGAGAAGGGTTATATCGATCAGAAACGTTACGATACTGCTGAGAAGGGTTAGGGTTATATCGATCAGAAACGTTACGATACTGCTGAGAAGGGTTATATCGATCAGAAACGTTACGATACTGCTGAGAAGGGTTATATCAATCAGAAACGTTACGATACTGCTGAGAAGGGTTAGGGTTATATCAATCAGAAACGTTACGATACTGCTGAGAAGGGTTAGGGTTATATCGATCAGAAACGTTACGATACTGCTGAGAAGGGTTATATCAATCAGAAACGTTACGATACTGCTGAGAAGGGTTATATCAATCAGAAACGTTACGATACTGCTGAGAAGGGTTAGGGTTATATCGATCAGAAACGTTACAATACTGCTGAGAAGGGTTATATCAATCAGAAACGTTACGATACTGCTGAGAAGGGTTATATCAATCAGAAACGTTACGATACTGCTGAGAAGGGTTATATCAATCAGAAACGTTACGATACTGCTGAGAAGGGTTATATCAATCAGAAAAGTTACGATACTGCTGAGAAGGGTTAGAGTTATATCAATCAGAAACGTTACGATACTGCTGAGAAGGGTTATATCAATCAGAAACGTTACGATACTGCTGAGAAGGGTTATATCAATCAGAAACGTTACGATACTGCTGAGAAGGGTTATATCAATCAGAAACGTTACGATACTGCTGAGAAGGGTTATATCAATCAGAAACGTTACGATACTGCTGAGAAGGGTTATATCGATCAGAAACGTTACGATACTGCTGAGAAGGGTTAGGGTTATATCAATCAGAAACGTTACAATACTGCTGAGAAGGGTTAGGGTTATATCAATCAGAAACGTTACGATACTGCTGAGAAGGGTTACATCGATCAGAAACGTTACAATACTGCTGAGAAGGGTTATATCAATCAGAAACGTTACGATACTGCTGAGAAGGGTTAGGGTTATATCGATCAGAAACGTTACGATACTGCTGAGAAGGGTTATATCGATCAGAAATGTTACGATACTGCTGAGAAGGGTTAGGGTTATATCGATCAGAAACGTTACGATACTGCTGAGAAGGGTTAGGGTTATATCGATCAGAAACGTTACGATACTGCTGAGAAGGGTTATATCAATCAGAAACGTTACGATACTGCTGAGAAGGGTTATATCAATCAGAAACGTTACGATACTGCTGAGAAGGGTCAGGGTTATATCGATCAGAAACGTTACTATACTGCTGAGAAGGGTTATATCGATCAGAAACGTTACGATACTGCTGAGAAGGGTTAGGGTTATATCAATCAGAAACGTTACGATACTGCTGAGAAGGGTTAGGGTTATATCGATCAGAAACGTTACGATACTGCTGAGAAGGGTTATATCGATCAGAAACGTTACGATACTGCTGAGAAGGGTTAGGTTTATATCGATCAGAAACGTTACGATACTGCTGAGAAGGGTTATATCAATCAGAAACGTTACGATACTGCTGAGAAGGGTTATATCGATCAGAAACGTTACGATACTGCTGAGAAGGGTTATATCAATCAGAAACGTTACGATACTGCTGAGAAGGGTTAGGGTTATATCAATCAGAAACGTTACGATACTGCTGAGAAGGGTTAGGGTTATATTGATCAGAAACGTTACGATACTGCTGAGAAGGGTTATATCGATCAGAAACGTTACGATACTGCTGAGAAGGGTTAGGGTTATATCAATCAGAAACGTTACGATACTGCTGAGAAGGGTTATATCGATCAGAAACGTTACGATACTGCTGAGAAGGGTTAGGGTTATATCGATCAGAAACGTTACGATACTGCTGAGAAGGGTTATATCAATCAGAAACGTTACGATACTGCTGAGAAGGGTTAGGGTTATATCGATCAGAAACGTTACGATACTGCTGAGAAGGGTTAGGGTTATATCGATCAGAAACGTTATGATACTGCTGAGAAGGGTTATATCGATCAGAAACGTTACGATACTGCTGAGAAGGGTTAGGGTTATATCAATCAGAAACGTTACGATACTGCTGAGAAGGGTTATATCGATCAGAAACGTTACGATACTGCTGAGAAGGGTTAGGGTTATATCAACCAGAAACGTTACGATACTGCTGAGAAGGGTTAGGGTTATATCAATCAGAAACGTTACGATACTGCTGAGAAGGGTTAGGGTTATATCAATCAGAAACGTTACGATACTGGTGAGAAGGGTTATATCAATCAGAAACGTTACGATACTGCTGAGAAGGGTTAGGGTTATATCAATCAGAAACGTTACGATACTGCTGAGAAGGGTTAGGGTTATATCGATCAGAAACGTTACGATACTGCTGAGAAGGTTTAGGGTTATATCGATCAGAAACGTTACGATACTGCTGAGAAGGGTTAGGGTTATATCGATCAGAAACGTTACGATACTGCTGAGAAGGGTTATATCGATCAGAAACGTTACGATACTGCTGAGAAGGGTTAGGGTTATATCGATCAGAAACGTTGCGATACTGCTGAGAAGGGTTATATCGATCAGAAACGTTACGATACTGCTGAGAAGGGTTAGGGTTATATCGATCAAAAACGTTACGATACTGCTGAGAAGGGTTAGGGTTATATCGATCAGAAACGTTACAATACTGCTGAGAAGGGTTATATCGATCAGAAACGTTACGATACTGCTGAGAAGGGTTATATCGATCAGAAACGTTACGATACTGCTGAGAAGGGTTATATCGATCAGAAACGTTACGATACTGCTGAGAAGGGTTAGGGTTATATCGATCAGAAACGTTGCGATACTGCTGAGAAGGGTTATATCGATCAGAAACGTTACGATACTGCTGAGAAGGGTTATATCAATCAGAAACGTTACGATACTGCTGAGAAGGGTTAGGGTTATATCAATCAGAAACGTTACGATACTGCTGAGAAGGGTTAGGGTTATATCGATCAGAAACGTTACGATACTGCTGAGAAGGGTTATATCAATCAGAAACGTTACGATACTGCTGAGAAGGGTTATATCAATCAGAAACGTTACGATACTGCTGAGAAGGGTTAGGGTTATATCGATCAGAAACGTTACAATACTGCTGAGAAGGGTTATATCAATCAGAAACGTTACGATACTGCTGAGAAGGGTTATATCAATCAGAAACGTTACGATACTGCTGAGAAGGGTTATATCAATCAGAAACGTTACGATACTGCTGAGAAGGGTTATATCAATCAGAAAAGTTACGATACTGCTGAGAAGGGTTAGAGTTATATCAATCAGAAACGTTACGATACTGCTGAGAAGGGTTATATCAATCAGAAACGTTACGATACTGCTGAGAAGGGTTATATCAATCAGAAACGTTACGATACTGCTGAGAAGGGTTATATCAATCAGAAACGTTACGATACTGCTGAGAAGGGTTATATCAATCAGAAACGTTACGATACTGCTGAGAAGGGTTATATCGATCAGAAACGTTACGATACTGCTGAGAAGGGTTAGGGTTATATCAATCAGAAACGTTACAATACTGCTGAGAAGGGTTAGGGTTATATCAATCAGAAACGTTACGATACTGCTGAGAAGGGTTACATCGATCAGAAACGTTACAATACTGCTGAGAAGGGTTATATCAATCAGAAACGTTACGATACTGCTGAGAAGGGTTAGGGTTATATCGATCAGAAACGTTACGATACTGCTGAGAAGGGTTATATCGATCAGAAATGTTACGATACTGCTGAGAAGGGTTAGGGTTATATCGATCAGAAACGTTACGATACTGCTGAGAAGGGTTAGGGTTATATCGATCAGAAACGTTACGATACTGCTGAGAAGGGTTATATCAATCAGAAACGTTACGATACTGCTGAGAAGGGTTATATCAATCAGAAACGTTACGATACTGCTGAGAAGGGTCAGGGTTATATCGATCAGAAACGTTACTATACTGCTGAGAAGGGTTATATCGATCAGAAACGTTACGATACTGCTAAGAAGGGTTAGGGTTATATCAATCAGAAACGTTACGATACTGCTGAGAAGGGTTAGGGTTATATCGATCAGAAACGTTACGATACTGCTGAGAAGGGTTATATCGATCAGAAACGTTACGATACTGCTGAGAAGGGTTAGGTTTATATCGATCAGAAACGTTACGATACTGCTGAGAAGGGTTATATCAATCAGAAACGTTACGATACTGCTGAGAAGGGTTATATCAATCAGAAACGTTACGATGCTGCTGAGAAGGGTTATATCGATCAGAAACGTTACAATACTGCTGAGAAGGGTTAGGTTTATATCGATCAGAAACGTTACGATACTGCTGAGAAGGGTTAGGGTTATATCGATCAGAAACGTTACGATACTGCTGAGAAGGGTTATATCGATCAGAAACGTTGCGATACTGCTGAGAAGGGTTATATCGATCAGAAACGTTGCGATACTGTAAACTACATGAGTTTCAAATATGGAAATATAAAGTGCACATTTGGACTCACGGGTGTGTGGTTTGCTTGTATGACATCAAAGCATTATTTATTATAATCCTCAACGCCTCATCTTTCGGAACATGTCGACTCCTCTCGATTTACAGCATTTCTCTCACTCAGACAACAACAAATGTGCAAACATAGCCCAATTAGCGGGAGGGATGGGGGCATCTTCTTGTCGCGGGCTGTGCTCAAGTTAACGGCTGTCAGTCAAAACCCATACAGAGCTGTGAAGCGGAGACCCAGAGCTCTGAAGTCAGGTATAGCATGTTACTGTACAGCCACTTCGTTCCAATTCAGGCGCTTATCAATGACAAAATCTGCCATTTTGAAGCCGTATACGGGATGACAGGGGCTGTGAGTGGATTGGGCTATGAGCTTGGTCCATCTGAGACCGCAGCAAATCAAATCCCAGAATGTGAATGGGATCACATTACAGCTGAGAGGATATAGGGCGGTAGAGTGCATTGAAAGGTTGTCTGACCGGTAATAGGAGTTACTGGGTGGATCTTTGAGGTAATAGGAAGATTATGGCCACATTGATGTTTATTTTTTTTGAATAATTGGAAAGCCTTTTATCATGTGGATATATTTTGAGACTGATATAAAAAATAAATAAAAAATTCTTAAGCAATCGTCTCACGTTACTCTACTAAGAGGAACAAGCAAAGTTAACCTCGCCTTCTCTCTCTCTTTCTGTTCACAATCTCCCCACCTATCCATCTAGATACTAGCTAGCATTGAAGACATTTCAACAGCAAGGCTACCAATATCCACTTTAGCAGATTATATCCACTATTATCACTACATTATATTGATATCCACGACATCGGTGATACCCCAAATCCCCCAAAAACTAAATGATACTTTGTGATAGTCTGATAGTGATAGCTTGTGTCTGTTGTGAGGTGCTACCACAGTACTGAAATATAAAAAGGCCTCGTCATTTCCTGTTAATAAAGACACTGGCCAGTGTTAGGGGACCGACCTGTAGACAGGCCACTCCTATCCCCACAGCTCCGATGATCAGCAGGTGGTCAGCCAGGAACTGCTCCAGCTTGGTGATGCAGCCACCCTGTGGGGAAAAGGTTACAGGTCAGGGGTCAAATCACTTCACACACACACACACACACACACACACACACACACACAAACACACACACACAAGCACGCATGATGCACACGTATACATTATGAACACACACACCTGATTGGTGTAGTCAGTGTCTATCATATTTGGATCAAACCAATGCTTTTAAATCCTTGAGGGGGTGTGAACAAGGAGAATTGAAATTGGGCTATGCTCTTCATTTACCATAGTATATTTATCTACCCTACCCTCTCCAGCTTTTTCTATGTCTGTCTCCAAATTGCTGCGGTAATTGTGTGTGTGTGTGATACAGAATTACACTGCAGAGAACAAACTACAGTAAGATAAAGGACTTGGGCAGTGTAAAGATATTTTAAGATAATACACAACACAGAGGGCTAAAGGTCAAGAGGGAATTAACCATGAATATAAATAGTGTTTTTTCTGTAATAGGGAATGAATGATCAATGGGTCAGAGACATGGGAGGAATTTGTCTATACATTGAGCCTGAAATAGGATACTTGTTATTTGGCCAGTGGCCCAGTTTATTTGCAAGGAATTCTAATTGGTCAACCCCAGGCTAGGGTTGGGTTATAAATTACATCCTGTCTCTTTGCTCTGTGGAGAGAATCACTGAGGACAGGGAAGAATGAACATCTACCTCTCAGCATAACATCTAGATTTTTCCTCTTTGAATAAACCTATTTTTCTTCCCCTGATTTGCTTTGGGGTCTGTGTTATTGAAGAGTAACATCAACTGCTAACAGGCAGCCTGAGAGAAGTAGAGAGAACAGTGGGATTTATTAGGCCTCTCTCAGGAGGCTCCTTCTCTGACCACACACACACACACACACACACACACACACACACACACATACACACCACTCAGATGTGGGTAGAGGGGGCATTGAGGAGCCATGGCTGGATGGAGTGCACGGACACGTCCATGTGCAGTCACCTCCGTACATCCAGTGTCATACTGTTTTACCAAAGAGCTTTGACCAAGTAGGTTGTTTTAAGCCATGTTGTGAGTCGCAGTTCTGAGGACATCTCGGCTTCCTAGACAAGTGAAAACACATTGACGAGCACATTTTCAACCCAAGTGTTTTCCGAGTGTGTGGGGAGCTGTCAACCACAGCTGACTCCCTAAATGCACAGTAAATATTTCAGTTCCACCCATATAAACTTTGTTTAATTATAAAGAGATTTTATCAAAGTTTCACTCCTCTGAACTGGAGTGACATTGACAAGTGGAATGATGATAGCGGGAACCAAGGAGCGAGACGTGTGTGTGTGTGTGAGTGTGTGAAAGAGAGAAACAAGCACAGACTTCTCCTGCTTGTCACAGATAAAAGCGAAAGGAGCATCTCAAATATTGTATGAAATATTCTCCGAGCTCTTACACTCTCAGCCCTTACTGATAAGAAAGCCTGTCAAGTAGAGAAAAGTTGTTGGCTAAAGTGACTTTCCAAACCAGATTATTTGACTGTTTCACTTTCATTGACAGAATAAGAAAGGAGACAGTTGAGCTCTGAGGGACATATCATCTGTCTGTCCCCATTTCAGACATTAGAAATCATTTGATGCCAAATACAACCATCTGGTCCTGAAATATTGATCAATTGTTCCATGTCGAGATCCATTCATTTTTTTTGAAATATTTATTTGAAGGAATATTTTAGGATCCAACTTGAATTGCATTGATCCATTAAATATGAACAAATGGTTAGATCTGAAATCATGATGGACCGTTCCATTCCACTGACAGTGCTGGGCTCTGCTGTCATCGCTATGAAATAGAATGACAACATAACACATTTTTACTGTGAAAGAGTCGAGTTATGACATCCTAAAGTCTGCTGGAACCCATTTGGCACATATTTGCTGTTGAATGATGATTTTCCAATGGTCCCACCCACCTCAGTCTTGTAGATGTTGGAGGGGTGGTCTCTGCGGCCACAGAGGGTGGTGATGGTCTTACAGCAGCTGTCCGGGACCACCCTGCCCTCCGACACAGCCGAGGTCATGTACACACTCTGCAGCCAATCTAATGAGTTGTTGCTGCCACAGCACTTGAACTGACCAACAGAAGAAGAAAAGTGGAATTGTGTTTATCATTAGCTACACTTAGTTGATGTCTGAAAACCATCACATCTCATTCAAATCAATCAACAACAAAATGAAGAGGCAGAAAAAAACACATCACAAAAAACATTTGTAAACCAAGTAGTCATAACTACGTATTACAGACTGCATTGACATCTTGCATCATACTGTACCCATATAGTGGATGTGACCTCGCATATGATTAACATTGAACCTCACATGCTTCAAGGTGAAAAGGGATGATTGTGTGTGTGTGTGTGTGTGTGTGTGTGTGTGTGTGTGTGTGTGTGTAACAACTATGTACCATAACTAGTATCAACCAGCTTTACCACTGATGCTCCTGTCCCTTCAAGAAAAACTAAGCAAAGGCTAATGGGAGATTGAGTCCATACATCCTGCTGTAGTCTGTCCACAGCCAGGGTGATGGCCTCTTTCCCTGGCTGGGCGTAGTTCTCTGTCATGGTCTCATTCAGGTGCTGCTTCAGCTCCTCACTGAGCTAGGGGAGGGAGGGAAGGGGGAGAGAGGGAGAGAGAGAGAGAGAGAGAGAGAGAGAACACCTCAGTTAGAGTGGTAGAGGAGAGTGAAGTGGGGTTGCCTTGCTTGTGTGATCAGGGCTCAGGATTGCGCTCTGTCTGGAGATCAGGGCTCAGGGTTGAGATCTGTCTGGAGATCAGGGCTCAGGGTTGAGATCTGTCTGGAGATCAGGGCTCAGGGTTGAGGTCTGTCTGGAGATCAGGGCTCAGAGTTGAGGTCTGTCTGGAGATCAGGGCTCAGAGTTGAGGTCTGCCTGGAGATCAGGGCTCAGAGTTTAGGTCTGTCTGGAGATCAGGGCTCAGGGTTGAGCTCTGTCTGGAGATCAGGGCTCAGGGTTGTGCTCTGTCTGGAGATCAGGGCTCAGGGTTGAGCTCTGTCTGGAGATCAGGGCTCAGGGTTGAGGTCTGTCTGGAGATCAGGGCTCAGAGTTGAGGTCTGTCTGGAGATCAGGGCTCAGAGTTGAGGTCTGCCTGGAGATCAGGGCTCAGAGTTTAGGTCTGTCTGGAGATCAGGGCTCAGGGTTGAGCTCTGTCTGGAGATCAGGGCTCAGGGTTGTGCTCTGTCTGGAGATCAGGGCTCAGGGTTGAGCTCTGTCTGGAGATCAGGGCTCAGGGTTGAGCTCTGTCTGGAGATCAGGGCTCAGGGTTGAGCTCTGTCTGGAGATCAGGGCTCAGGGTTGTGCTCTGTCTGGAGATCAGGGCTCAGGGTTGTGCTCTGTCTGGAGATCAGGGCTCAGGGTTGTGCTCTGTCTGGAGATCAGGGCTCAGGGTTGTGCTCTGTCTGGAGATCAGGGCTCAGGGTTGAGCTCTGTCTGGAGATCAGGGCTCCAGATACATGGTCTTTACACAGGTATCATACACACACCAGGTAAGCATGCACACACATGGCCGCTCAAATGCAATGGAGATCCCAGAACTGCACTCCAGACTCAATGAATAGATGTATTTAAAAATAAAACAAATACAGGGTGGGGGGGTACACAAGAGGATAAAAGATGAAGGTGGAGAAGTAGTCACTCACCCTCTGGTAATACACGTAGGCCAGGACTCCTGCCACCAGCTCTATGAGAAAGATCAATAACAGACAGCAGAAATACTGGAGAGACAGAGAGACAGAGAGAGACAGAGAGATCAGTCTTAACACAGTTCAGTTCAACACTTACAGGCAAAACTCTCTCTTGAATATAAGACAAAATGCATCATTAACTGTATGTCGTTTAGAACAGTCTCACTTAACATCTTTACCAACACTCACTTTTAGACTCCTACCAAAAGTCACTCAGTTATTGTGACAATGCAGATATAAAACGTTCCATCAAGTGTCTTTGTATTGTCACGCACCCGCATTCCCAAAGCTGACAGAGAGAATGAAAAAAGACCAGAGGAATAGAGAGCAATATGACAGACTATGCAGAATGAGGAGAAATTGATTTTGGGGTGTGAGGTGTCTGTCATACATCTCCTAGCAGAGAAAGAGAGGGGGGAATAGGGGGCGAACAGTGTAGAGGGGGGGATATATTTAATATTTGAGAGAGAGAGAGCAAGAGAGAGAGAAAAATAAAAGCGAGAGAGAGGTTTTGATTTCCGCCACAGACAGCTAAATGTACTGAGAACTAAGAGAAACATAAAACACCACTATCTCATGAGGGAACAACAATGAACAGAACACCACAAACCCTGCAACACCTCCAAACCAGTCCTCAGTAAAAAAAAAACTGCAACACCTATAAACTAATAGTTAAAACCCTACAACACCTCCAAACCAGTCCTCAGTAAAAAAAAAACTGCAACACCTCCAAACCAGTCCTCAGTAAAAAAAAACTGCAACACCTCCAAACCAGTCCTCAGTAAAAAAAAACTGCAACACCTCCAAACCAGTCCTCAGTAAAAAAAAAACCTGCAACACCTCCAAACCAGTCCTCAGTAAAAAAAAACTGCAACACCTCCAAACCAGTCCTCAGTAAAAAAGAAAAAGGCAACACCTCCAAACCAGTCCTCAGTAAAAAAAAAACTGCAACACCTCCAAACCAGTCCTCAGTAAAAAAAAAAAGCTGCAACACCTCCAAACCAGTCCTCAGTAAAAAAGAAAAATGCAACACCTCCAAACCAGTCCTCAGTAAAAAAGAAAAATGCAACACCTCCAAACCAGTCCTCAGTAAAAAAAAAAAGCTGCAACACCTCCAAACCAGTCCTCAGTTAAAAAAAACTTTTAAAAAACTGCAACACCTATAAACTAATAGTCAAAACCCTGCAACACCTCCAAACCAGTCCTCAGTAAAAAAAAAAAACTGCAACACCTCCAAACCAGTCCTCAGTAAAAAAGAAAAATGCAACACCTCCAAACCAGTCCTCAGTAAAAAAAACTGCAACACCTCCAAACCAGTCCTCAGTAAAAAAAAACTGCAACACCTCCAAACCAGTCCTCAGTAAAAAAAAACCTGCAACACCTCCAAACCAGTCCTCAGTAAAAAAAAAACTGCAACACCTCCAAACCAGTCCTCAGTAAAAAAGAAAAATGCAACACCTCCAAACCAGTCCTCAGTAAAAAAAAAAAGCTGCAACACCTCCAAACCAGTTCTCAGTTAAAAAAAACTTTTAAAAAACTGCAACACCTATAAACTAATAGTCAAAACCCTGCAACACATCCAAACCAGTCCTCAGTAAATAACCCTGCAACACCTCCAAACCAGTCCTCGAAAAAAAAAAAAACTGCAACACCTCCAAACTAATAGTAAATAACCCTGCAACACCTCCAAACTAATAGTAAGAAACCCAGCAACACCTCCAAACTAATAGTAAGAAACCCAGCAACACCTCCAAACTCATAGTAAATAACCCTGCAACACCTCCAAACTAATAGTAAAAAACCAAGCAACACCTCAAAACTAATAGTAAGAAACCCAGCAACACCTCCAAACTAATAGTAAATAACCCTGCAACACCTCCAAACTAATAGTAAAAAACCCTGCAACACCTCCAAACTAATAGTAAAAAACCAAGCAACACCTCCAAACTAATAGTAAGAAACCCTGCAACACCTCCAAACTAATAGTAAATAACCCTGCAACACCTCCAAACTAATAGTAAAAAACCCTGCAACACCTCTAAACTAATAGTAAAAAACCAAGCAACACCTCCAAACTAGTAGTAAATAACCCTGCAACACCTCTAAACTAATAGTAAAAAACCCTGCAACACCTCTAAACTAATAGTAAAAAACCAAGCAACACCTCCAAACTAATAGTAAAAAACCAAGCAACACCTCCAAACTAATAGTAAGAAACCCTGCAACACCTCTAAACTAATAGTAAATAACCCAGCAACACCTCCAAACTAATAGTAAGAAACCCCACAACACCTCCAAACTAATAGTAAGAAACCCAGCAACACCTCTAAACTAATAGTAAAAAACCCTGCAACACCTCTAAACTAATAGTAAAAAACCCTGCAACACCTCTAAACTAATAGTAAAAAACCATGCAACACCTCCAAACTAATAGTAAAAAACCCTGCAACACCTCTAAACTAATAGCAAAAAACCAAGCAACACCTCCAAACTAATAGTAAGAAACCAAGCAACACCTCCAAACTAATAGTAAATAACCCTGCAACACCTCTAAACTAATAGTAAAAAACCCTGCAACACCTCCAAACCAGTCCTCAGTAAAAAAAAACCTGCAACACCTCCAAACCAGTCCTCAGTAAAAAAAACTGCAACATCTCCAAACCAGTCCTCAGTAAAAAAGAAAACTGCAACACCTCCAAACCAGTCCTCAGTAAAAAAAAAAAAAAGCTGCAACACCTCCAAACCAGTCCTCAGTTAAAAAAAACCTGCAACACCTCCAAACTAATAGTAAGAAACCAAGCAACACCTCCAAACTAATAGTAAATAACCCTGCAACACCTCTAAACTAATAGTAAAAAACCCTGCAACACCTCCAAACTAATAGTAAAAAATCCTGCAACACCTCTAAACTAATAGCAAAAAACCAAGCAACACCTCCAAACTAATAGTAAGAAACAAAGCAACACCTCTAAACCAATAGTAAAAAACCCTGCAACACCTCTAAACTAATAGTAAGAAACCAAGCAACAGCTCTAAACTAATAGCAAAAAACCAAGCAACACCTCCAAACGAATAGTAAGAAACCAAGCAACACCTCCAAACTAATAGTAAATAACCCTGCAACACCTCCAAACCAGTCCTCGAAAAAAAAAAACTGCAACACCTCCAAACTAATAGTAAATAACCCTGCAACACCTCCAAACTAATAGTAAAAAACCAAGCAACACCTCCAAACTAATAGTAAGAAACCCAGCAACACCTCCAAACTAATAGTAAAAAACCCTGCAACACCTCTAAACTAATAGTAAGAAACCAAGCAACACCTCCAAACTAATAGTAAAAAACCCTGCAACACCTCCAAACTAATAGTAAGAAACCAAGCAACACCTCCAAACTAATAGTAAAAAACCAAGCAACACCTCCAAACTAATAGTAAGAAACCAAACAACACCTCCAAACTAATAGTAAAAAACCCTGCAACACCTCTAAACTAATAGCAAAAAACCAAGCAACACCTCCGAACTAATAGTAAAAAACCCTGCAACACCTCTAAACTAATAGCAAAAAACCCTGCAACACCTCCAAACTAATAGTAAAAAACCCTGCAACACCTCCAAACCAGTCCTGAGTAAAAAAAAAAAACCTGCAACACCTCCAAACCAGTCCTCAGTAAAAAAAACTGCAACACCTCCAAACCATCCTCAGTGAATAACCCTGCAACACCTCCAAACCAGTCCTCAGTAAAAAAAAAAACTGCAACACCTCCAAACCAGTCCTCAGTAAAAAAAAACCTGCAACACCTCCAAACCAGTCCTCAGTAAAAAAAACCCTGCAACACCTCCAAACCAGTCCTCAGTAAAAAAAAAAAAAAGCTGCAACACCTCCAAACCAGTCCTCAGTTAAAAAAAACCTGCAACACCTCCAAACCAGTCCTCAGTAAAAAAAAAACTGGAACACCTACAAACCAGTCCTCAGTAAAAAAGAAAAATGCAACACCTCCAAACCAGTCCTCAGTAAAAAAAAACTTTTAAAAAACTGCAACACCTATAAACTAATAGTCAAAACCCGGCAACACATCAAAACCAGTCCTCAGTAAATAACCCTGCAACACCTCCAAACCAGTCCTCGAAAAAAAAAAAAAATGCAACACCTATAAACTAATAGTCAAAACCCTGCAACACATCCAAACCAGTCCTCAGTAAATAACCCTGCAACACCTCCAAACTAATAGTAAAAAACCAAGCAACACCTCCAAACTAATAGTAAGAAACCCTGCAACACCTCCAAACTAATAGTAAATAACCCTGCAACACCTCCAAACTAATAGTAAAAAACCCTGCAACACCTCTAAACTAATAGCAAAAAACCAAGCAACACCTCCAAACTAATAGTAAAAAACCCTGCAACACCTCCAAACTAATAGTAAGAAACCCAGCAACACCTCTAAACTAATAGTAAAAAACCCTGCAACACCTCTAAACTAATTGCAAAAAACCAAGCAACACCTCCAAACTAATAGTAAGAAACCAAGCAACACCTCTAAACTAATAGTAAAAAACCAAGCAACACCTCCAAACTAATAGTAAGAAACCAAGCAACACCTCTAAACCAATAGTAAAAAACCCTGCAACACCTCCAAACTAATAGTAAAAAACCCAGCAACACCTCCAAACTAATAGTAAGAAACCAAGCAACACCTCCAAACTAATAGTAAAAAACCAAGCAACACCTCTAAACTAATAGTAAGAAACCCAGCAACACCTCCAAACTAATAGTATAAAAACCCTGCAACACCTCTAAACTAATAGTAAAAAACCCTGCAACACCTCCAAACTAATAGTAAAAAACCAAGCAACACCTCCAAACTAATAGTAAAAAACCAAGCAACACCTCCAAACTAATAGTAAGAAACCCAGCAACACCTCTAAACTAATAGTAAAAAACCCTGCAACACCTCTAAACTAATAGTAAAAAACCCTGCAACACCTCTAAACTAATAGTAAAAAACCATGCAACACCTCCAAACTAATAGTAAAAAACCCTGCAACACCTCTAAACTAATAGCAAAAAACCAAGCAACACCTCCAAACTAATAGTAAGAAACCAAGCAACACCTCCAAACTAATAGTAAATAACCCTGCAACACCTCTAAACTAATAGTAAAAAACCCTGCAACACCTCCAAACCAGTCCTCAGTAAAAAAAAACCTGCAACACCTCCAAACCAGTCCTCAGTAAAAAAAACTGCAACATCTCCAAACCAGTCCTCAGTAAAAAAGAAAACTGCAACACCTCCAAACCAGTCCTCAGTAAAAAAAAAAAAAAGCTGCAACACCTCCAAACCAGTCCTCAGTTAAAAAAAACCTGCAACACCTCCAAACTAATAGTAAGAAACCAAGCAACACCTCCAAACTAATAGTAAATAACCCTGCAACACCTCTAAACTAATAGTAAAAAACCCTGCAACACCTCCAAACTAATAGTAAAAAATCCTGCAACACCTCTAAACTAATAGCAAAAAACCAAGCAACACCTCCAAACTAATAGTAAGAAACAAAGCAACACCTCTAAACCAATAGTAAAAAACCCTGCAACACCTCTAAACTAATAGTAAGAAACCAAGCAACAGCTCTAAACTAATAGCAAAAAACCAAGCAACACCTCCAAACGAATAGTAAGAAACCAAGCAACACCTCCAAACTAATAGTAAATAACCCTGCAACACCTCCAAACCAGTCCTCGAAAAAAAAAAACTGCAACACCTCCAAACTAATAGTAAATAACCCTGCAACACCTCCAAACTAATAGTAAAAAACCAAGCAACACCTCCAAACTAATAGTAAGAAACCCAGCAACACCTCCAAACTAATAGTAAAAAACCCTGCAACACCTCTAAACTAATAGTAAGAAACCAAGCAACACCTCCAAACTAATAGTAAAAAACCCTGCAACACCTCCAAACTAATAGTAAGAAACCAAGCAACACCTCCAAACTAATAGTAAAAAACCAAGCAACACCTCCAAACTAATAGTAAGAAACCAAACAACACCTCCAAACTAATAGTAAAAAACCCTGCAACACCTCTAAACTAATAGCAAAAAACCAAGCAACACCTCCGAACTAATAGTAAAAAACCCTGCAACACCTCTAAACTAATAGCAAAAAACCCTGCAACACCTCCAAACTAATAGTAAAAAACCCTGCAACACCTCCAAACCAGTCCTGAGTAAAAAAAAAAAACCTGCAACACCTCCAAACCAGTCCTCAGTAAAAAAAACTGCAACACCTCCAAACCATCCTCAGTGAATAACCCTGCAACACCTCCAAACCAGTCCTCAGTAAAAAAAAAAACTGCAACACCTCCAAACCAGTCCTCAGTAAAAAAAAACCTGCAACACCTCCAAACCAGTCCTCAGTAAAAAAAACCCTGCAACACCTCCAAACCAGTCCTCAGTAAAAAAAAAAAAAAAGCTGCAACACCTCCAAACCAGTCCTCAGTTAAAAAAAACCTGCAACACCTCCAAACCAGTCCTCAGTAAAAAAAAAACTGGAACACCTACAAACCAGTCCTCAGTAAAAAAGAAAAATGCAACACCTCCAAACCAGTCCTCAGTAAAAAAAAACTTTTAAAAAACTGCAACACCTATAAACTAATAGTCAAAACCCGGCAACACATCAAAACCAGTCCTCAGTAAATAACCCTGCAACACCTCCAAACCAGTCCTCGAAAAAAAAAAAAAATGCAACACCTATAAACTAATAGTCAAAACCCTGCAACACATCCAAACCAGTCCTCAGTAAATAACCCTGCAACACCTCCAAACTAATAGTAAAAAACCAAGCAACACCTCCAAACTAATAGTAAGAAACCCTGCAACACCTCCAAACTAATAGTAAATAACCCTGCAACACCTCCAAACTAATAGTAAAAAACCCTGCAACACCTCTAAACTAATAGCAAAAAACCAAGCAACACCTCCAAACTAATAGTAAAAAACCCTGCAACACCTCCAAACTAATAGTAAGAAACCCAGCAACACCTCTAAACTAATAGTAAAAAACCCTGCAACACCTCTAAACTAATTGCAAAAAACCAAGCAACACCTCCAAACTAATAGTAAGAAACCAAGCAACACCTCTAAACTAATAGTAAAAAACCAAGCAACACCTCCAAACTAATAGTAAGAAACCAAGCAACACCTCTAAACCAATAGTAAAAAACCCTGCAACACCTCCAAACTAATAGTAAAAAACCCAGCAACACCTCCAAACTAATAGTAAGAAACCAAGCAACACCTCCAAACTAATAGTAAAAAACCAAGCAACACCTCTAAACTAATAGTAAGAAACCCAGCAACACCTCCAAACTAATAGTATAAAAACCCTGCAACACCTCTAAACTAATAGTAAAAAACCCTGCAACACCTCCAAACTAATAGTAAAAAACCCTGCAACACCTCCAAACTAATAGTAAAAAACCCTGCAACACCTCCAAACCAGTCCTCAGTAAAAAAAAAAACCTACAACACCTCCAAACCAGTCCTCAGTAAAAAAAAACTGCAACACCTCCAAACCATCCTCAGTGAATAACCCTGCAACACCTCCAAACCAGTCCTCAGTAAAAAAAAAACTGCAACACCTCCAAACCAGTCCTCAGTAAAAAAAAAACCTGCAACACCTCCAAACCAGTCCTCAGTAAAAAAAAACTGCAACACCTCCAAACCAGTCCTCAGTAAAAAAAAACGTGCAACACCTCCAAACCAGTCCTCAGTAAAAAAAACCTGCAACACCTCCAAACCAGTCCTCAGTAAAAAAACTGTAACACCTCCAAACCAGTCCTCAGTAAAAAAGAAAAATGCAACACCTCAAAACCAGTCCTCAGTAAAAAAAAAACCTGCAACACCTCCAAACCAGTCCTCAGTAAAAAAAACCTGCAACACCTCCAAACCAGTCCTCAGTAAAAAAACTGCAACACCTCCAAACCAGTCCTCAGTAAAAAAAAACCTGCAACACCTCCAAACCAGTCCTCAGTAAAAAAAAACTGCAACACCTCCAAACCAGTCCTCAGTAAAAAAAGAAAAATGCAACACCTCCAAACCAGTCCTCAGTAAAAAAAACTGCAACACCTCCAAACCAGTCCTCAGTAAAAAAAAACTGCAACACCTCCAAACCAGTCCTCAGTAAAAAAGAAAAATGCAACACCTCCAAACCAGTCCTCAGTAAAAAAAAACTGCAACACCTCCAAACCAGTCCTCAGTAAAAAAAACTGCAACACCTCCAAACCAGTCCTCAGTAAAAAAGAAAAATGCAACACCTCCAAACCAGTCCTCAGTAAAAAAAAACTTTTAAAAAACTGCAACAACTATAAACTAATAGTCAAAACCCTGCAACACATCAAAACCAGTCCTCAGTAAATAACCCTGCAACACCTATAAACTAATAGTCAAAACCCTGCAACACCTCCAAACCAGTCCTCAGTAAAAAAAAAAAAAGCTGCAACACCTCCAAACCAGTCCTCGAAAAAAAAAAAACTGCAACACCTATAAACTAATAGTCAAAACCCTGCAACACATCCAAACCAGTCCTCAGTAAATAACCCTGCAACACCTCCAAACCAGTCCTCGAAAAAAAAAAAAACTGCAACACCTCCAAACTAATAGTAAATAACCCTGCAACACCTCCAAACTAATAGTAAGAAACCCAGCAACACCTCCAAACTAATAGTAAGAAACCCAGCAACACCTCCAAACTCATAGTAAATAACCCTGCAACACCTCCAAACTAATAGTAAAAAACCAAGCAACACCTCCAAACTAATAGTAAGAAACCCTGCAACACCTCCAAACTAATAGTAAAAAACCCTGCAACACCTCCAAACTAATAGTAAAAAACCAAGCAACACCTCCAAACTAATAGTAAGAAACCCTGCAACACCTCCAAACTAATAGTAAATAACCCTGCAACACCTCCAAACTAATAGTAAAAAACCCTGCAACACCTCTAAACTAATAGTAAAAAACCAAGCAACACCTCCAAACTAATAGTAAAAAACCAAGCAACACCTCCAAACTAATAGTAAGAAACCCTGCAACACCTCTAAACTAATAGTAAATAACCCAGCAACACCTCCAAACTAATAGTAAGAAACCCCACAACACCTCCAAACTAATAGTAAGAAACCCAGCAACACCTCTAAACTAATAGTAAAAAACCCTGCAACACCTCTAAACTAATAGTAAAAAACCCTGCAACACCTCTAAACTAATAGTAAAAAACCAAGCAACACCTCCAAACTAATAGTAAGAAACCCTGCAACACCTCTAAACTAATAGTAAATAACCCAGCAACACCTCCAAACTAATAGTAAGAAACCCCACAACACCTCCAAACTAATAGTAAGAAACCCAGCAACACCTCTAAACTAATAGTAAAAAACCCTGCAACACCTCTAAACTAATAGTAAAAAACCCTGCAACACCTCTAAACTAATAGTAAAAAACCATGCAACACCTCCAAACTAATAGTAAAAAACCCTGCAACACCTCTAAACTAATAGCAAAAAACCAAGCAACACCTCCAAACTAATAGTAAGAAACCAAGAAACACCTCCAAACTAATAGTAAATAACCCTGCAACACCTCTAAACTAATAGTAAAAAACCCTGCAACACCTCCAAACTAATAGTAAAAAACCCTGCAACACCTCTAAACTAATAGCAAAAAACCAAGCAACACCTCCAAACTAATAGTAAGAAACAAAGCAACACCTCTAAACCAATAGTAAAAAACCCTGCAACACCTCTAAACTAATAGTAAGAAACCAAGCAACAGCTCTAAACTAATAGCAAAAAACCAAGCAACACCTCCAAACGAATAGTAAGAAACCAAGCAACACCTCCAAACTAATAGTAAATAACCCTGCAACACCTCCAAACCAGTCCTCGAAAAAAAAAAACTGCAACACCTCCAAACTAATAGTAAATAACCCTGCAACACCTCCAAACTAATAGTAAAAAACCAAGCAACACCTCCAAACTAATAGTAAGAAACCCAGCAACACCTCCAAACTAATAGTAAAAAACCCTGCAACACCTCTAAACTAATAGTAAGAAACCAAGCAACACCTCCAAACTAATAGTAAAAAACCCTGCAACACCTCCAAACTAATAGTAAGAAACCAAGCAACACCTCCAAACTAATAGTAAAAAACCAAACAACACCTCCGAACTAATAGTAAAAAACCCTGCAACACCTCTAAACTAATAGTAAAAAACCCTGCAACACCTCCAAACTAATAGTAAGAAACCAAACAACACCTCCGAACTAATAGTAAAAAACCCTGCAACACCTCTAAACTAATAGCAAAAAACCCTGCAACACCTCCAAACTAATAGTAAAAAACCCTGCAACACCTCCAAACCAGTCCTGAGTAAAAAAAAAAAACCTGCAACACCTCCAAACCAGTCCTCAGTAAAAAAAACTGCAACACCTCCAAACCATCCTCAGTGAATAACCCTGCAACACCTCCAAACCAGTCCTCAGTAAAAAAAAACCTGCAACACCTCCAAACCAGTCCTCAGTAAAAAAAACTGCAACATCTCCAAACCAGTCCTCAGTAAAAAAGAAAACTGCAACACCTCCAAACCAGTCCTCAGTAAAAAAAAAAAAAAGCTGCAACACCTCCAAACCAGTCCTCAGTTAAAAAAAACCTGCAACACCTCCAAACTAATAGTAAGAAACCAAGCAACACCTCCAAACTAATAGTAAATAACCCTGCAACACCTCTAAACTAATAGTAAAAAACCCTGCAACACCTCCAAACTAATAGTAAAAAACCCTGCAACACCTCTAAACTAATAGCAAAAAACCAAGCAACACCTCCAAACTAATAGTAAGAAACAAAGCAACACCTCTAAACCAATAGTAAAAAACCCTGCAACACCTCTAAACTAATAGTAAGAAACCAAGCAACAGCTCTAAACTAATAGCAAAAAACCAAGCAACACCTCCAAACGAATAGTAAGAAACCAAGCAACACCTCCAAACTAATAGTAAATAACCCTGCAACACCTCCAAACCAGTCCTCGAAAAAAAAAACTGCAACACCTCCAAACTAATAGTAATTAACCCTGCAACACCTCCAAACTAATAGTAAAAAACCAAGCAACACCTCCAAACTAATAGTAAGAAACCCAGCAACACCTCCAAACTAATAGTAAAAAACCCTGCAACACCTCTAAACTAATAGTAAGAAACCAAGCAACACCTCCAAACTAATAGTAAAAAACCCTGCAACACCTCCAAACTAATAGTAAGAAACCAAGCAACACCTCCAAACTAATAGTAAAAAACCAAGCAACACCTCCAAACTAATAGTAAGAAACCAAACAACACCTCCAAACTAATAGTAAAAAACCCTGCAACACCTCTAAACTAATAGCAAAAAAACCAAGCAACACCTCCGAACTAATAGTAAAAAACCCTGCAACACCTCCAAACTAATAGCAAAAAACCCTGCAACACCTCCAAACCAGTCCTCAGTTAAAAAAAACCTGCAACACCTCCAAACTAATAGTAAGAAACCAAGCAACACCTCCAAACTAATAGTAAATAACCCTGCAACACCTCTAAACTAATAGTAAAAAACCCTGCAACACCTCCAAACTAATAGTAAAAAACCCTGCAACACCTCTAAACTAATAGCAAAAAACCAAGCAACACCTCCAAACTAATAGTAAGAAACAAAGCAACACCTCTAAACCAATAGTAAAAAACCCTGCAACACCTCTAAACTAATAGTAAGAAACCAAGCAACAGCTCTAAACTAATAGCAAAAAACCAAGCAACACCTCCAAACGAATAGTAAGAAACCAAGCAACACCTCCAAACTAATAGTAAATAACCCTGCAACACCTCCAAACCAGTCCTCGAAAAAAAAAAACTGCAACACCTCCAAACTAATAGTAAATAACCCTGCAACACCTCCAAACTAATAGTAAAAAACCAAGCAACACCTCCAAACTAATAGTAAGAAACCCAGCAACACCTCCAAACTAATAGTAAAAAACCCTGCAACACCTCTAAACTAATAGTAAGAAACCAAGCAACACCTCCAAACTAATAGTAAAAAACCCTGCAACACCTCCAAACTAATAGTAAGAAACCAAGCAACACCTCCAAACTAATAGTAAAAAACCAAGCAACACCTCCAAACTAATAGTAAGAAACCAAGCAACACCTCCAAACTAATAGTAAAAAACCCTGCAACACCTCTAAACTAATAGCAAAAAACCAAGCAACACCTCCGAACTAATAGTAAAAAACCCTGCAACACCTCCAAACTAATAGCAAAAAACCCTGCAACACCTCCCAACTAATAGTAAAAAACCCTGCAACACCTCCAAACCAGTCCTGAGTAAAAAAAAAAAACCTGCAACACCTCCAAACCAGTCCTCAGTAATAAAAACTGCAACACCTCCAAACCATCCTCAGTGAATAACCCTGCAACACCTCCAAACCAGTCCTCAGTAAAAAAAAAACTGCAACACCTCCAAACCAGTCCTCAGTAAAAAAAAAACTGCAACACCTCCAAACCAGTCCTCAGTAAAAAAAAAAACCTGCAACACCTCCAAACCAGTCCTCAGTAAAAAAAAACTGCAACACCTCCAAACCAGTCCTCAGTAAAAAAAAAGCTGCAACACCTCCAAACCAGTCCTCAGTAAAAAAAACCTGCAACACCTCCAAACCAGTCCTCAGTAAAAAAACTGCAACACCTCCAAACCAGTCCTCAGTAAAAAAGAAAAATGCAACACCTCCAAACCAGTCCTCAGTAAAAAAAAACCTGCAACACCTCCAAACCAGTCCTCAGTAAAAAAAACCTGCAACACCTCCAAACCAGTCCTCAGTAAAAAAACTGCAACACCTCCAAACCAGTCCTCAGTAAAAAAAAACCTGCAACACCTCCAAACCAGTCCTCAGTAAAAAAAAACTGCAACACCTCCAAACCAGTCCTCAGTAAAAAAAGAAAAATGCAACACCTCCAAACCAGTCCTCAGTAAAAAAAACTGCAACACCTCCAAACCAGTCCTCAGTAAAAAAAAACTGCAACACCTCCAAACCAGTCCTCAGTAAAAAAGAAAAATGCAACACCTCCAAACCAGTCCTCAGTAAAAAAAAACTGCAACACCTCCAAACCAGTCCTCAGTTAAAAAAAAACTTTTAAAAAACTGCAACACCTATAAACTAATAGTCAAAACCCTGCAACACATCAAAACCAGTCCTCAGTAAATAACCCTGCAACACCTATAAACTAATAGTCAAAACCCTGCAACACCTCCAAACCAGTCCTCAGTAAAAAAAAAAAAGCTGCAACACCTCCAAACCAGTCCTCGAAAAAAAAAAAACTGCAACACCTATAAACTAATAGTCAAAACCCTGCAACACATCCAAACCAGTCCTCAGTAAATAACCCTGCAACACCTCCAAACCAGTCCTCGAAAAAAAAAAACTGCAACACCTCCAAACTAATAGTAAAAAACCCAGCAACACCTCCAAACTAATAGTAAGAAACCCTGCAACACCTCTAAACTAATAGCAAAAAACCCTGCAACACCTCTAAACTAATAGTAAGAAACCCTGCAACACCTCTAAACTAATAGCAAAAAACCCAGCAACACCTCTAAACTAATAGTAAGAAACCCTGCAACATCTCTAAACTAATAGTAAAAAACCCTGCAACACCTCCAAACTAATAGTAAGAAACCAAGCAACACCTCCAAACTAATAGTAAAAAACCAAGCAACACCTCCAAACTAATAGTAAGAAACCAAGCAACACCTCCAAACTAATAGTAAAAAACCCTGCAACACCTCTAAACTAATAGTAAGAAACCCTGCAACACCTCCAAACTAATAGTAAAAAACCCTCCAACACCTCCAAACTAATAGTAAAAAACCAAGCAACACCTCTAAACTAATAGTAAAAAACCAAGCAACACCTCCAAACTAATAGTAAGAAACCAAGCAACACCTCCAAACGAATAGTATAAAAACCAAGCAACACCTCCAAACTAATAGTAAAAAAAACAAGCAACACCTCCAAACGAATAGTATAAAAACCAAGCAACACCTCCAAACTAATAGTAAAAAAAACAAGCAACACCTCCAAACTAATAGTAAAAAACCCTGCAACACCTCCAAACCAGTCCTCAGTAAAAAAAAAACCTGCAACACCTCCAAACCAGTCCTCAGTAAAAAAAAACTGCAACACCTCCAAACCATCCTCAGTGAATAACCCTGCAACACCTCCAAACCAGTCCTCAGTAAAAAAAAAACTGCAACACCTCCAAACCAGTCCTCAGTAAAAAAAAACCTGCAACACCTCCAAACCAGTCCTCAGTAAAAAAAAACTGCAACACCTCCAAACCAGTCCTCAGTAAAAAAGAAAAATGCAACACCTCCAAACCAGTCCTCAGTAAAAAAAAAACCTGCAACACCTCCAAACCAGTCCTCAGTAAAAAAAACCTGCAACACCTCCAAACCAGTCCTCAGTAAAAAAATACTGCAACACCTCCAAACCAGTCCTCAGTAAAAAAAAACCTGCAACACCTCCAAACCAGTCCTCAGTAAAAAAAAAAACTGCAACACCTCCAAACCAGTCCTCAGTAAAAAAAAACTGCAACACCTCCAAACCAGTCCTCAGTAAAAAAGAAAAATGCAACACCTCCAAACCAGTCCTCAGTAAAAAAAAAAAAAAACTGCAACACCTCCAAACCAGTCCTCAGTAAAAAAAAACTGCAACACCTCCAAACCAGTCCTCAGTAAAAAAAAACTGCAACACCTCCAAACCAGTCCTCAGTAAAAAAAGAAAAATGCAACACCTCCAAACCAGTCCTCAGTAAAAAAAAAAAAAAAAGCTGCAACACCTCCAAACCAGTCCTCAGTTAAAAAAAAACTTTTAAAAAACTGCAACACCTATAAACTAATAGTCAAAACCCTGCAACACATCAAAACCAGTCCTCAGTAAATAACCCTGCAACACCTATAAACTAATAGTCAAAACCCTGCAACACCTCCAAACCAGTCCTCAGTAAAAAAAAAAAAAAAGCTGCAACACCTCCAAACCAGTCCTCGAAAAAAAAAAAAACTGCAACACCTATAAACTAATAGTCAAAACCCTGCAACACATCCAAACCAGTCCTCAGTAAATAACCCTGCAACACCTCCAAACCAGTCCTCGAAAAAAAATAAAACTGCAACACCTCCAAACTAATAGTAAAAAACCCAGCAACACCTCCAAACTAATAGTAAGAAACCCTGCAACACCTCTAAACTAATAGCAAAAAACCCAGCAACACCTCTAAACTAATAGTAAGAAACCCTGCAACATCTCTAAACTAATAGTAAAAAACCCTGCAACACCTCCAAACTAATAGTAAGAAACCAAGCAACACCTCCAAACTAATAGTAAAAAACCAAGCAACACCTCCAAACTAATAGTAAGAAACCAAGCAACACCTCCAAACTAATAGTAAAAAACCCTGCAACACCTCTAAACTAATAGTAAGAAACCCTGCAACACCTCCAAACTAATAGTAAAAAACCCTCCAACACCTCCAAACTAATAGTAAAAAACCAAGCAACACCTCTAAACTAATAGTAAAAAACCAAGCAACACCTCCAAACTAATAGTAAGAAACCAAGCAACACCTCCAAACGAATAGTATAAAAACCAAGCAACACCTCCAAACTAATAGTAAAAAAAACAAGCAACACCTCCAAACGAATAGTATAAAAACCAAGCAACACCTCCAAACTAATAGTAAAAAAAACAAGCAACACCTCCAAACGAATAGTATAAAAACCAAGCAACACCTCCAAACTAATAGTAAAAAAAACAAGCAACACCTCCAAACTAATAGTAAAAAACCAAGCAACACCTCCAAACTAATAGCAAAAAAAAACAAGCAACACCTCTAAACTAATAGTAAAAAACCAAGCAACACCTCCAAACTAATAGTAAAAAACCCTGCAACACCTCTAAACTAATAGTAAAAAACCCTGCAACACCTCTAAACTAATAGTAAAAAACCAAGCAACACCTCCAAACTAATAGTCAAAAAAAACAAGCAACACCTCTAAACTAATAGTAAGAAACCAAGCAACACCTCTAAACTAATAGTAAAAAACCCTGCAACACCTCCAAACTAATAGTAAAAAACCCTGCAACACCTCCAAACTAATAGTAAAAAACCCTGCAACACCTCCAAACTAATAGTAAAAAACCAAGCAACACCTCTAAACTAATAGTAAAAAACCCTGCAACACCTCCAAACTAATAGTAAGAAACCCTGCAACACCTCTAAACTAATAGTAAAAAACCCTGCAACACCTCCAAACTAATAGTAAAAAACCCTGCAACACCTCCAAACTAATAGTAAGAAACCCTGCAACACCTCTAAACTAATAGTAAGAAACCCTGCAACACCTCTAAACTAATAGTAAGAAACCAAGCAACACCTCCAAACTAATAGTAAAAAACCAAGCAACACCTCTAAACTAATAGTAAGAAACCAAGCAACACCTCTAAACTAATAGTAAAAAACCCTGCAACACCTCTAAACTAATAGTAAAAAACCCAGCAACACCTCCAAACTAATAGTAAGAAACCCTGCAACACCTCCAAACTAATAGTAAGAAACCCTGCAACACCTCTAAACTAATAGTACGAAACCCTGCAACACCTCCAAACTAATAGTAAGAAACCCTGCAACACCTCCAAACTAATAGTAAGAAACCCTGCAACACCTCTAAACTAATAGTAAGAAACCCTGCAACACCTCCAAACTAATAGTAAGAAACCCTGCAACACCTCTAAACTAATAGTAAGAAACCCTGCAACACCTCTAAACTAATAGCAAAAAAAACCTACAACACCTCCAAACTAATAGTAAGAAACCAAGCAACACCTCTAAACTAATAGTAAGAAACCCTGCAACACCTCTAAACTAATAGCAAAAAACCCTGCAACACCTCCAAACTAATAGTAAAAAAAACCTACAACACCTCCAAACTAATAGTAAGAAACCAAGCAACACCTCTAAACTAATAGCAAAAAAAACCTACAACACCTCCAAACTAATAGTAAGAAACCAAGCAACACCTCTAAACTAATAGCAAAAAAAACCTACAACACCTCCAAACTAATAGTAAGAAACCAAGCAACACCTCCAAACTAATAGCAAAAAAAACCTACAACACCTCCAAACTAGTACTCAGTAAAGAAAACATAACACCTCCAAACCAGTACATTCAGTACTTCGTTCAGTGCAGCAACAAAACACCAGAAAACAACAGCAATATTGACAGAATCAAAAAGCTTTGATCCAGGGATGAGCTACTGTATGATTATGTTGATATAGAGCTGAAATACAGGCTTCATGGGAGACAGAATACAGGTAAGACTTTCTTTGAGTCACTTCTGGATAATTAATAATAATACTAATAACTCATTTAAACTACCTTTCAATAATGAGTTATATATGATGCACTGGAGGCATACATACATTTATATTCACTCATATGGGTCATCAGCCATTATGAATGAATCAAGTGTTATAATGCATTGTACCACCAATGTCCATCCAACACATTCCTAAAAGGAGCTATGAGCTGTTATGGATTTTTTTCCAGCAATGCTTATAAAGGCTACGTTACGGGGTGATATAACTACGGTGCTATAAATAAATCTACTGTGGATGTTTCATAGAAATCGTTGCCACAGAATGCAACATTTATAGAAAAACACTTTGTTAAAACAAAACCATCATTAGTATGCTACTGGAGAAGAGAGGACATCACACAAGTTTCAGTGACCTTATTAGCACCTTATTAGCCAATTAGTCTGGAAGATATCAATATGTGTATTTTATCAATGAGAAATGGGGGTGGCTGGGGGATAGGCGGTTCCAACCAACCATTATCTGCTGTGTAAAATCTTCTTCTGTATCATTGTGACATAACACTGTTTGGATTTAACAGCAGAGTATGTAAATGGTGAGAATGTTTCACCCACACACACACACAACCACACACACACACACAACCACACACACACACACACACAGCCACACACACACACACACACACACAACCACACAAACACAAAGCAACAATGGGCTAACAAGACGGGTAGTTGAGCTTTTTAGAGAGCTATACACACACGCACATTCATGCACATTCACACACACACTCCCACACGTACACACACACACACACCAAGGCTAATTAGGCACACCTGTTGTAGAGGCGGGACACAAAGCGTTTGGCGTGCAGCGTGGCGCTCAAGGCCATCACCGGGAGACAGATGCTCATTCCCAGCCTGGCACTGATGTGACGCGTGGAGGTGAGGAAAAACAAAGCTATGCCAAAACCATTGTTTGTCACACACACACACACACACACACACACACACACACACACACACACACACACACAGATGCAGGGGAGCCTTCATTTAGGAGACCATAGTCTATAACAGAGTTAAAGCAGCCATTTCCTCTTTACCTTGCAGGCTACTGTCGTGTCTTTGGCATCATTAAATTGAAGACTGTTATTTTATCAAATCAATTCTCTGCAATTATTATTACGTGATTAAACTAATCATGTAAATGTAATTAACTAGGAAGTCAGGGCACCAAGGAAAATCATCAGATTACAAAGTTATAATTTTTCTAATATAACTTTTCCGATATTTTAATATCTGATCAATTAGTCTTCTAATTAATGAATTGTTCTTTACCTCACGTTAGCCTCATTCCAAACGCCGTAAATTGTTGGCTATCTGCATGAACCCAGTCTTCACTATGAGTCATCCATACACCAATTGTCTTAATCATTTATTTACTAACTAAATAATCACAGAAATGCATAACAAACAAACAAAAGTAGATATGGTTACAAGGAAATGATCGAGGATGTGCCCTAGTGGGCTAAACCGGTATGACGGTTTGGTAGACAAAGGGACTGAGAAGGCCGGGAAAGACAAAACACACTACACAGTTGATAATTATAATAATTGAAATGCTAATCCTTTGCACATGAACGCTCACTCATTCGGGAATAATTGCAATCAGTATATATATTTACGCTCAGTGTGTCGTCATGATCTCTGTTGGAATCGTCCGTCTTTCTGTTGGAAAGTTCATCTGAACTTCTCTTTGCGTCCCTGGAGTCTTCGTGGTTAGAATGGGTACTTCAGAGTTCCATTCAGAAATGTTCTTATAGAATAGATGTTTTGCCGGTTGTCGGTCTTCGCATTCAATGGTACATAATTCCTAGCTGCAGACTAGTAATTAGTATTGAAGAGTTGCTCTTATTCTGTCGGTACTGATAGTCTCAGAGTTTAACCACGTGGTATAGTTAAGAATTCAGCAACCATTACAACCTTAGCATGTCCTGAGGTTTTTCTGGTCTCTACTCAAACCTTAGCTCCCTCAACTGACCGAGGTAGGCATGGTCTAAAGAGGATTGCTCCAGGTGGGGGTTGTATTCAGAACTGTGGAAAAGCTGTCCCATGACGCCAGATCGATGTCTGTGCTCATGGGGGCGGGCCAATGACTTAGTGAAACTTTAAACAGAAATACAATTCTCTCACATTAAAGGTTTAAAATCACAATACACCACTTCACAAATAGTTTCATCTTTACTCATTCATTTTATACAATAATTAGATGCAAGCCTCAGAACAGAGGCTACTGTATAAACAGAGTTATGGTAATGTCGCTGTATTGTCTTTCCTGAGGTCACAATCATAAAACAAAATGGACCGGTCGTAGCTGGCTTCTCCACCGACCGTTTCCACATTCTCCAAAACATGGATATTGTTCAGTTCTCAAGTTCTGTGATGTAGAAGAAGTTCATTTGTTCTACTGTGAAACTCTCTCTCTCTATACTGCCTGGCCATGAGGAGAGTCTCCTCTAGGAATGTACGACCTGAGATAACAGAACCTGGGTGTAAGAGGGAGAGGGGGGGAAGGCACTCGCTATACCCAAAGAGGGCCACGTCATGACACTACACACACACGTGCACCCGCATAGCCACACGCACAAGCACACACACATCATCAACAAACACAGTGTGTGTGTGGTAATGCCAGAATATTGGTTATGGCAGATGGAGGAAGGTGGGAGGTGTATTATTACACACCACACTAAAGCTAATTCCTAACAGCCATTGTTGATTGGCAATAACATTGAATTATATTGTATTCTACACAAACACACACACAGACACACAAACACATCTCTCTTTCATACATCCCCACAACCATAGTGATCTGATGAACACCAACTCTTCACTCAAGCCTCTCCTTTAAACACACACTCACACTAACCCCACAACCAAAACACACCCTCCACCAGTGTTGGTAAAAGTACTCAATTGTCATACTTGAGTAAAAGTAATGATACCTTAATAGAAAATGACTCAAGTAAAAGTGAAAGTGACCCACTAAAATACTACTTGAGTAAAAGTCTAAAGTATTTAGTTTTAAACATGCTTAAGTATCAAAAGTAAAAGTATAAATAATTTAAAATTCCTTATATTAAGCAAACCAGGCAGCAAACCAGGCAGCAAACCAGGCAGCAAACCAGACGGCACCATTTTCTCTTTTTTTTTAATTTACGAATAGCCAGGGACACACTCCAGCACTCAGACACAATTTACAAATGAAGCATTTGTGTTTAGTGAGTCCCCCAGATTAGAGGCAGTAGGATGACCAGGGATGATCTCTTGATACGTGTGTGAATTGGACTGTTTTCCTGTCCTGCTAAGCATTTAAAAGTATTTTTAGATGTCAGGGAAAATGTAAGGAGTAAAAAGTACATTATTTTATTTTGAAATGTAGTGGAGTAAAAGTAAAAGTTGTCAAATATAAATAGTACAGTACAGATACCCAAAAAAACAACTTAAGTAGTACTTTAAAGTATTTTTCCTTAAGTACTTTATACCACTGCCCTCCACCACCCAAAGCCCCCTCTCCCTCCTCCATCAGTTTCATGTATGACTACTAATGCCTGACTATAACCAATCCTGCTGCAGTAGCAGAGTTAGTGGCTCACCTCCGGCCTGTTCCTCTCCTGCCTGGCCTGTCTCTTTAAAACAATGAGGACAGTATTGTCAGCTCATTTGTCAGCTCCCAGCGTACACACACACACACACACACACACACACACACACACATGCTCGCGAGCACATGCACAAGAGAAAGACAGTGGAGTTGTGAGAGCAGGGGTGCAGGGAAGGAGCGTCAGGTACAGGGACGTTTCAAAGGAAACTGGTATCTGGGGTAAAGGAAAGTATACAATGTAGCCAAAAGTGATGAGTGCAACCAAGGTGAGTTTGAATTGGAACAAGCTAAACGGATGTTCTAAATGAACATTCCCTTAAGGAGAACAGAGTGCAGATAGCTCCATTCTCCTTGTTTCATTGTGCCCTCTCATTTCACCTACAGTATATAACCAGCCCCTTTCTTATGCAAACACCTACACTACCATTAAAGAGATATCACACACAAACTACAGCATTAGTTAGTATCTTACCCTGAAAGTTATCTATGAGCCATACACTACTTTCAATATAATGCATCTAACTAATGTTGTAATATGTGAAAACTATCCCTTTAATCAACATAAACATTTCGAAGACCCAGGGGCCTTCCAGATATCCAGAAAGCCTGGGGCCTAGAGTAGTCACCCTGCCCAAGGAGGGCTCCCTCACCGTGGACAGGCAGCTCCTCTGCTCCCTGATGACGGCGCAGCAGCCCAGGAAGCCCGTGACCATGACCAGGGCCCCGGCCAGGATGAGGATGTAGGCGGACACGGCGAAGGTGCTGGAGGCCAGCAGGCTCAGGTAATCACTCTTGTCTATCAGGGTCCAGATGCCCACGCCCATCACCGCCGCTCCACCAACCTGAGGAGAAAGACAGGTTGAGGTCATGTGTTCCCATATGTTTGTTTTGGCTTTACATGTTTCATGCCAATCTAATTGAATTAAATTGAATTGAGGAAGAGAGAGAGAGAGAGAGTAGGAACAGTGACAGGAGGGGTGTGAGGGGGGAGAGTGTTGGCTGTCAACAAGTGAGTCAGAGAGGGAAAGGGGAGACAAACAAAGACCAAGAGAGGGAGAAAGAGAGATAGAAAAACAAAGAAGGAGGATGACAGAGAGAGAGAGAGGGAACGCAGTGTCAATAAAGTGAGTCAGAGAGGAAGGGGATATGCACAAAAACAGTGAGAGAGAAAGAAAGGAAGAGAAAGAGAGAGAGAGAAAGGAAGAGAAAAAGAGAGAGAGAAAGGAAGAGAAAGAGAGAGAGAAAGGAAGAAAAAAGATAGAGAAAGGAAGAGAAAAAGAGAGAGAGAGAAAGGAAGAGAAAAAGAGAGAGAGAAAGGAAGAGAAAGAGAGAGAGAAAGGAATAGAAAGAGAGAGAAAGGAAGAGAAAAAGAGAGAAAGGAATAGAAAGAGAGAGAGAAAGGAAGAGAAAGAGAGAGAGAGAAAGGAAGAGAAAAAGAGAGAAATTAATAGAAATAGAGAGAGAAAGGAAGAGAAAGAGAGAGAGAGAAAGGAAGAGAAAGAGAGAGAGAGAAAGGAAGAGAAAGAGAGAGAGAAAGGAAGAGAAAGAGAGAAGAATAGAAAGAGAGAGAGAAAGGAAGAGAAAGAGAGAGAGAAAGGAAGAGAAAAAGAGAGAAAGGAAGAGAAAAAGAGAGAGAAAGGAAGAGAAAGAGAGAGAAAGGAAGAGAAAGAGAGAGAGAAAGGAAGAGAAAGAGAGAGAGAAAGGAATAGAAAGAGAGAGAGAAAGGAATAGAAAGAGAGAGAAAGGAAGAGAAAAAGAGAAAGGAAGAGAAAGAGAGAGAGAAAGGAAGAGAAAGAGAGAGAGAAAGGAATAGAAAGAGAGAGAAAGGAAGAGAAAAAGAGAGAAAGGAAGAGAAAGAGAGAGAGAAAGGAAGAGAAAGAGAGAGAGAAAGGAAGAGAAAAAGAGAGAGAAAGGAAGAGAAAATGAGAAAGAGAAATGTAGAGAAAAGGAGAGAGAAAGGAAGAGAAAGAGAGAGAAAGGAAGAGAAAAGGAGAGAGAGAAAGGAAGAGAAAAGGAGAGAGAAAGGAATAGAAAGAGAAAGGAAGAGAGAAAGAGAGAGAAAGGAAGCGAAAAAGAGAGAAAAAAAGAGAGAGCGAAAGGAAGAGAGCAGAGTGACAAAAAACGAGAGAGAGCCAAACAGAGCCAGAGTGGAGTGATTTGTTTCCATAAACAATGGTGGCCACATCAGAGGGGTGACGTGGCGATGCCATTAATCTGTTTTCCCATCTCTGTCATCTATGACACACCCGGACGTGCAGGAAATCCCAGGGAGAGTTGCTCCTATTCAGCCTTCCATCCCTTTCCTCCTCCTCTACACGCCAAGCCCCTGCTCCCAAACAACAAGCACTGCTGCTACAGATGTAGGATCTTAATGTGATCCCCCTGTTGCAGAACTTCTCTGCAATGCAGGAAATGTCAAACATGAAGCGTATTTTAGGTTTAAAAAGGCTTCTGACGTTTGTCATTTCCACTGGAAAATGTATCAACCCCTATAAAAATGTCCATTCATTATAATTTGCATAATAACTCATATTTCCTGTTGCTGCAGGATTATTGGATTATTTTCCTTCTGTAGCAAACTGGCTCAAATTCAGATCTGACATCTGTAGTGCCAAAACAACATGCCATGGGAAAAGGTGATTGTTTAAAGGAATGGGCAACTCTGGAGTATTAGTAGGTAGTATCTTTGGGTGCAGAGTTACAATATAGAGAAACAGGGAGGCTGGGGCTGTGGCCGTTGGGGAAAGTGGGAGGCATTACTGTTACGCAATGTGGGGCTTGAAGGGAAGTCGTTAGGTTAGTGTGAAATGTAAAGCGAGAGACATAAAAGAGAACCTGTTTGAATCTGATCCCTTACTCTGTAGACAGAGAACAACTGTTTTCAGGCCCAGCAGAACATAGCTTTAATAGTTAACTGTGTTATTAAACATTAAACGTACACCAGCTGCCAGGGACCAGGTTTGATCCACAGCCCATCGGTTCAACACCGACAGGCCATAAATATTAGAGTACACTGGGCCAAGTCCATTTCTTTGCGCTCCTAAATGTAATCTCCCACTCCATTTCTCTGTCATGTTTTTTCTCTCCCTCTGTGTCTCTTTTTCCTCACTCTGTAACTCTCTCCCTCTCGTTCCTCACCGTAACTCTTTCCCTCTCGTTCCTCACCGTAACTCTCTCCCTCTCGTTCCTCACCGTAACTCTCCCCCTCTCGTTCCTCACCGTAACTCTTTCCCTCTCGTTCCTCACCGTAACTCTCTCCCTCTCGTTCCTCACCGTAACTCTTTCCCTCTCGTTCCTCACCGTAACTCTCTCCCTCTCATTCCTCACCGTAACTCTCCCCCTCTCGTTCCTCACCGTAACTCTTTCCCTCTCATTCCTCACCGTAACTCTCTCCCTCTCGTTCCTCACCGTAACTCTTTCCCTCTCGTTCCTCACCGTAACTCTCTCTCTGATTCTCTCGCTCTCTCGGCTAAGAAAGAGCAACACAAGAAGTCACACAAGAAGTCTAACTTTGATGTAAAAACCTGTCAAATATCATTCTTCCCTGTGCATGCCTTCGTGAACGTTAACCCAATTCACTCTCTCCCCGAGTCCCCTCTTAAATAAATCAACTATGAACCTGTCACTGGAAGAAAACTATTGTTTCTGTGTACTAGAGGTTTAATACAGCCTGATCCCAGATCTGTTTTGTGCTGTCAAGCCAACTCACTTAGTCTTTCCCAACACAAAAATATCTTACCAGGCCAGTTTTTCAGGCCATCTTACCAGGCTAGATTGCTACTCACCCAGAAGAGAAAGTTGAAGACAAACAGGAGGGCTTGCTAATTTGCTATAGCCTGATCCCAGATCTGTTTGTCATGTATAGCAAACTCCTATGACCAACTCCCATGGTTGTTGCCTACTGCAGCACAAACAGATGCAGGGTAGCTTGCTAGTGCTACTCACCCAGAAGAGGACATTAAAGACGAAGAGGAGGTACTTGAGGCAGACGGTCATCCAGTCACCCTGGTCGTCTTTGTACATGGCCGTCATCTCCCCTCCACAGCTCTGGACAGACAGGGCACAAAACTTCAACTGGCAGTTCTGAATCTGAAGTACTTGACTGTTATCATTACAGTCAGCAGGGTTGAAAACAGGGTAGAAAACCCCAAGCAGCAGTTCTCACAGACTTTCTGTTCTCACAAGATTCTCCAAAGTTTGAAGAATATTCTAAGAACAGGGTACAAAAAAATCAGGCCAGGAGTTCTGAGCACTTGACAGTTCACATAGCATTTCAAGTGGCTGAAAAACGGTCTAACAACATAGAAAATGCAAACCGGTTATTCTAATGCAAATTAAGACATAAAATGTGGGGACATTTTGAGGACAATAACACATCACACAAGGTATGACATGAGCAGAAACAATAACCCAAATCACAGTCAGTCAAACTGTTGTTGGTTACTTCCTCCCTTCTGCACAATAACTAGCAACTGTAGCCTTGTAGCACACCAGACAAGGGACATTGACTATCCTCACACTCTGCGAACACCCTGTGAAGAGGCGTTGGGTGTTATAACAAAAGCCAAAACAAAGGTATTTGTAGAGACATGCACACGCACATGCACACGCACACGCACACACACGATCAAATTAAATAGAGGGAGAAAGATGCTGCTGTAACGGATGTGAAACGGCTAGCTAGTTAGCGGTGTTCGCGCTAAATAGCGTTTCAATCGGTGATGTCACTTGCTCTGAGACCTTGAAGTAGTAGTTCCCCTTGCTCTGCAAGGGCCGCGGCCTTTGTGGAGCGATGGGTAACGATGCTTCGTGGGTGACTGGGTGACTCGTGGGTGACTGTTGTTGATGTGTACCTGGTTCGCGCCCGGGTATGTTATACTGTTACACTGCCAAGCCTCTGAAGGCCTTTGATCCACACATCGCCATGACAATATCACTGGACAGCGTCACTGAACAGCGTAATCTAGAATGACACTTCTTCATTTCTCAGAGCTACTAACAAGAGTCAACTATTCCTGTCTGTCTTTATAGACTAGTTATGCCATTTTCATTGCATAGAATGCCATAGAATCCCAATATAGTCACTGTGGCACACACTGTGCCATGTGGATAGTACTTCTAGATGCTGCTGACCACACATATCCAATAACAGCAACAGGTAAATAAATTATTCACAGAAGTGGACTTGACTAGAAATACATAAATCATTCATTAAGCACACACTTGCAGCACTTTAAATAAAAGGTGAGCACTTAAGCCTGCCACATTGATCTGCCAATCAACAGACAGCAACGAATGCCACTGCAAGCCTTTGGAGACTTCTCTCAGTTCTATCTCAAGCTAAGTGTGTGTGTGTGTGTGTGTGTGTGTGTGTGTGTGTGTGTGTGTGTGTGTGTGTGTGTGTGTGTGTGTGTCCATCCTCCCATGAGAAAATATGGCAACCTGCTAATTATAGATTAGCCACATTGATGCCTAGGAGGAGTTTAGCTCATGCCATTACAGCCCAACTATACACATTGCAGTAACACATCTGCAAAAATGGCTTTGTCTATCAGCTGGACTAGAACTAAACCCTAAACTGCATCAAAACGGTTTTGTTTTCTTGGTATCTGTATCTTTAATTGTGCTGGTAGGTGTTTATAGGCTACTGTTACAACACCTAAAGCTCCCTTCTATTCTATTTTACACTGTTTGTTTTATATATTCTATTATTTTCTGTATTCATTCTATTCTACTCTTGGGGAAAATACAGTGATTATAATCTATTAGATTTTGATATTCTACTGTTTGTATTATATACTCATGCTCTACTCAGCTCTTGTCCTATTCTATTCTATTCTATTCTAGGGGAGTTCTTTGTGAAGTTGCTGGCTCAAACGTTATTCAGCACAATGGGTGTACTGTGTGTACTGCTCCTTCAAACCAGTGGCTTTGGGCTATAGGGAGTTCCAGTACACAGGGAATGGATTGAACTGTCTGAACATGCATTATCAAAGCGCACAAGCTGTGAAATGTGACTTACAGGCTACCGGTATGTCGTTCACTGGTTGAAAACAAACGAGCTGAAAGTTTTGTCCTCGGACTAATAAATCCGTTACTGTGTAACTTTGATGGGACAGACAAGAAACAAAAACAGAACATTCTAGAATATGCTTTGGACAGAATGTTTCACAAGTAGGCTACCTATGCAACCAGCCAGGCCAGCCGGCCAGCGACATGTAGCCTGTAATATTATATCCACGATAACATGGTACATGCAATCACATTTAGGCTACCCACCCTGTGTGAACATATGTGATGGATGTATGTTTACGGGCACTTGTACGACCAGAAGGCAGGCAGGGTCCGCGAAATCGATTTTCCCCAGCATAAAAAAATCCATGAAGAGATGAGTGCTTGATAAACTTCATTTCAGAGAAGGGATCCCCACCGTCAATATGAAAATCTAAATTGCCATAGATCATCACGTTTGTCTATCTACGTAGCGTCCATTTCGCTCGCTGATCAGTGGAATAGGCTGGACGTTGGTTTGCAGACTCACTTTTAACGTTCTGACTGTCTACAAAACCGAATAAGGAAACCGGTGCCTATCCACTAGACAATATTTTCAAAACATAAAAAATATGATTTCATTATTCATTTCCCATAACGTCTTGCTACATTTGGAGGCCATGGACACTGAGCAGGTTTCCCTATCAAAACACCGCACACTGGATGCACTTGCATTGAGCTGCGTGTAGCAGACAGAGTTCACGAAATTGCTTATATTTTTAGGATGCATCTCAATTTAGGAAAGTAGCCTTAATTACCTCACTCACCAAATGCACGGCTTGCTTCTGATGGAAAACGGACAAATAGCCGTCTCGTTATTGTAGCATAGGCTATGTGATTCAATCAAGCTTGTTGCTTCCCTAGCGTCCAGTCCGTGGAGAAGAATGAGGGGTCATTATGGGGTGAAAAGGAAATGAATGAAACTACCCGCCCCCATTGGATTGGATACTATTGAAGCCGCAGTGCAACTGTTACAGTGCATTGGCCTATAGGCATATACAATGTAACAAGCGGTTATTACGTTGTTTTTCTGTGTTTATTCACACAAGTGCAAGTCTAGTAAGTTTGTTACATATTGTCTTGTTTTGAGTCTCGTTTGGTGATAATATCAATCCAATGAATCAAGTGCACCCTGTAGATGAGGTTTATGGGGTTTAAAAAATACACATTCTGGGAAAATATTGTTATTTACCCAAGCAAAGTGTGGACTGATGCAAATCATTTCATTTGACACCTCATGCGGTTAGTGCATATTTTAGAGACTGATCGGTGGTAATTTGAGGTTTAAAAAACACTTCACGTCATCCATTCTGATCAAGTGGTCAACAAGGAGGCGCGGGCGGTTCTATCAACAACAGCTCCCTCTTCATTATGCAAACTTGATGAAGTTGCCGGCTCTCCGAACCCCACAGGCTAAGGTTAATTTGGTATTTCAACAGAGAGCAGAACATCAATGATTTGACTGGCGTGGTCAATTATTTTAAGAATGCTGAAAGTGAAAATGAGTTTGGGTCACACAATGAATACAAAGATGACGTCGAAAAACAAATCGGAGGTAACAGCAGTATGATTGGAAATAATGGTGTTTTTCTGCAGGGGGAGTTCAGGTCGAAGCAAACCTCCACAAGCACAAATGAACATTCCTAGGCCTCAGCATGGCTGTGGGTTCTACATGACAATTACAGGGCACATGGAAATATGTTGTGGTTTTGGAGAAAGTGCCACATAAGATTATAATTCAGGTGTGTATGTGAGGGAAATAGTTTGGGTGAGAGGCCTCCAGTTGAATAGCTAGGGCAATTGGGAAATAATTGCCCAAATGTCATTGTGTCAGATTTGTAAACCTTTAATCTTTCCCAAATATGAATTGATTGAAAAACAATAGAGAGGGCCTATCATAATTGTTTATGGCTACAAGCCTATTGATCCTAGACTGGTTCCAGATCTGTCTGTGATGTCTTGTAAACAAGGTCATTGTCACGCTGGGGTTGGAATGACAGCACAAACAGATCTGGATTCTGGAACCAGGTTATATTTATCCTGTTGCTCAGCTCTATGTTTATTTTTTTCAATGTTGTGTTCTCCCCAGTTTTTCCACATACGTTGTCTTCAGATCGCTTCCTTTCTAACAAACAGGATGACTATTGTGTATTCCCCTCTAACCTCATCTCAGTAACCCAATAATCCCCACAGCCCATTAGGAACTGATGAAGTGCCACCAAGAAAGGATGTGTGGATGTTACCTGCTACAGCAACATCAGTCTCCCCAAACTACATTACAGAAGGGGATGCTATGATCCATCATGGCTTCTGTGTTTCATTGAGCTAATGGGCAGAAATCACAAACACAGCAGCTGTTTATGAGAGGGAGATCCTCACAGCTCTGAATTTGAAGCCAATTTTAATCACACTCTGGAGATTGAAAATAAACTCTGAGGCAACTCAAATGAGAGAGAAATAAACAGCGTAAGTATACTTCCTTCTCTCAGAACTCAACTTATTTATATTCCTCGCCAGCACCTGTCTGTCCCTTCCCATTCCACCGTCATTAGTTTATCGCCCATCGTTTGTAGCCCGCTAAGCTCTTTAATGCCTTGTATCACAGGAGGGGCTAAGCTTGGGCCACGGTCGAGCAGACAAAGTCAAAGACAGAACTGGCAGAGGAGACAACAAACACATCTATCTGTCTGTGTGTAAAGGGGGTGGGGGGGCTGTGTGTGTATATATAGAGTGTGTCTTTATGTGTATGTGTGTGTGTGTCTCAGTTAGCTTCACTGTAATGACAGTGGCGTCTGTGTGATCATTGCTAACAGTGCGTCCCTCTCACTGTGACCAAAGGACATAAAATGCACTTTAGGAGCCTTCACACTGTTTTTCGCCTTCTTGGTATTCGTTATGTGACCAGTGGCAACCCACCTCCACAAATGTCTTGTTAACAAACTATAGTTTTGGCAAGTCTGTTAGGACATCTACTTTGAGCATGACACAAGTAATTTTTCCAACAATTGTTTACAGACAGATTATTTCACTTATAACTCAGTGTATCACAATTCCAGTGGGTAAGAAGTTTACATACAGTCAACTAAGTGTGCCTTTAAACAGCTTGGAAAATTCCAGAAAATTATGTCATGGCTTTAGAAGCTTCTGATAGGCTAATTAACATAATTTCAGTCAATTGGAGGGGTACATGTGGATGTATTTTAAGGCCTACCTTCAAACTCAGTGCCTCTTTGCTTGACATCATCAGAAAATCAAAAGAAATCAGCCAAGACCTCAGAAAAATATTGTGAGACCTCCACAATTCTAGTTCATCCTTGGGAGTAAATTTTACTAGGATTGAATGTCAGGAATTGCGAAACCTCAAATAACCCCAAACCAGTCTCTAAAATATTAATTTCACGCATGAGGTGTCAAATGAAGTTATTTGCATCAGTCAACACTTTGCTTGGGTAAATTACATTATTTCACCAGAATATGTATTTTTTTTTACTCCAAAAGCCTAATCTACAGGGTGCACTTAATTAATTAAATTGAAATAGTCAACAAACAAGACTCAAAACAAGACACTGTGATTAAAGGACACAACACGTGAGGGAATGCACTTTACACGCATTCACACTGCACCTTAGCCCAGGGCTAATAGCCCTGAGCTAAGGGAGATTTAGCCAGGGCTAAGCGAGTGTTCACACTTGCACATTCTAGTGGGTTAGCACCAACCTTAGCCTAGAGCTATCTGGCCCTGAACCAGTACCTGTGCGTTATATATATGTTTAATGCCCAGAAAGCGCCAATTCAAACTCCCATTTACTAGCTCTGCATGCGTTATAATGTCAGAATAAGTTTGTTGATCACCAAGTTTCGCTGAGCAACTATTTTCCTTTACTCCCATTAAGGCTGGCCGGTATGTACTTCCAGAAAAGGTCCAAATAAAAATGTACAAGCAACTGAAAAAATGCTTTTTCGGCACCTCCAATATAAATCACTCATTACTGCCACGCACAGGTCAATACATTGGAGGCGCCGAAGAGGCGTTTTTTTTGGTTGCTTGTACATTTTTATTTAGACCTTTTTTGGAAATACATACCGACCATAACCCAAGTAAATTAAGATAGTTGCTCAGCGAAAGTCCATATTTGATGATCAACAAATGGATTTTGAGAAAGCCTATATGTTGGAGGTCAGAGACCCGGCAGTCTGTGGCGTGTATTCCTGACAGTCAGTGGTGTGTGTTTTGGGGAATCTAGGCTTCCCCAAAAAATGGACAAAAAATAATAATAATTTATCTTTCCTCTCTGTTTCACAGTGCCCCTCTGTCTCTCTATGTGTTAGCCATCTATCTGATGCTGTCTGGTCCAAACGAGTATGACATTGTTCCCGCCCATAGCACTGAAGGCAAAGGATGCCAGCGAGAATCTGGCCTCCCATGACAAAAAAAGTATAAAAAAATGTGCAAATCAGCGTTGAGCTAAACTGAGCCCGCTCAACTGTGAATGGTCCTGGCACATGACAAAAAAGTGTCAAGGGAAGTTAGGTTGGAATTGGCTTAACTCCTAACAAATCCCATTGAGAGCATATGTCATTGACAGCAAAACTTGAAATGTTTCATCTCGTTGTGTTGTTGTCCTCAGATGGCTAGCTAGCCAGCTACCTAAAATTGACCCTTTCCTAAATTAGCCATGGATGAAGATAGGGATTTTTGACTTGTGGTTTTACTTAATTCTACTGGTCAATGATTGTAATGGCGATACTGATCCAACCATTAATTCATACATTGTTGTGCCCCTGGCCTGAGAGGATGGAATTTCAATATGTAGCTAGATGTAGAAGGCTAATGTTAACTAGCTAACGTTGCCGATGAATGGAAGTTAGGCTAGCGAGCATTTTATTCAGGTAGCCTAGGACAACAAAAAATAAAAGCGTGTACTGTATGACAGAGTGATAGACCAATTCGGCATTGGCGTTTTTCTACAATTAGGGTGAGTCAACATGTTTTTCTACTTTGCGGCTAACGCGCACGCACACACACACGCACACAGAAATCATAAACATGGACAGCCACATCATATTTAACTTACGTTTATTGGACTGAATTGTTTGTGGTATCTTTTGGTTGAGGTGATTTGATGATGTTGGAATGTTGAAGTTGAAATGGTGCTGGAATAGTGGAGGCAGCTCCTGCTTTCTTTACGACTTGCAGTGGTTTTAACTCAACAGTTGTTTAGGGGTCCTAAAATGTCAGTAACATTAACTTGCTTGACCATACTATAGGTCATGTATCTGTCTGTTACTGTACATGCAATATGATTTGGGGACTTCACTGGACAGAGGTTGCTATCCGGTTTTGTGATAAAACAAAGTTGGGGTTGAATTTATTCTGCCACTGTGCCTTCTTATCGTCTCAGCCTTTAGGCCTATATATCATGGTCGCAAGGAATATGAATTAACAGGTCATAGAGCAAACAACACAATTATCACAACACATAGGTTGTAATATGGATTTTTCTTGGGGGGGGGGGGGGGGTCAGTTTATGTGACAGAGCAAGCATGTATAATGTAGGGAATCATTGTACCATCTAAACCGCTGTGAAATATATTTTCCATAACCCAAAATATTGTTTTTTTCAGCTGTTTGAAGCTTGTGTACGTACAAAACCAAAAGTAAGAGATACAAAAATTCTACTTAAAAAGAGGAAGCATAAAAATATGGCACATAATACAGATCTACCGCTTCTTAGAGTTGCTTTCAATTCGGATGACAGATCTATAACTCATATTTCTATGTGATTTTTTGGGGGTCGCCCAAAAGTTAGGCTACATATTGCTGCTTTAACCAAATAGCCAACCTGGACTATCTACATTGACCCTTTTGGCGCTGACTTGTTTTTACTCATCACATACCGCTGCTGCTACTGTTTATTATTTGTGACTTTATTACTAGTACATATCTAATCTATCTCAGTTACCTCCTACCCCTGCACATCAACTCTGGTACCGCGTGTATATAGCCAAGTTATCGTTACTCACGGTGTATTTATTATTACATGGTTTATTCTTGTTTTACTTTCTACTATTACTCTATTTTCTTTCTCTCTGTATTGTTGGGAAAGGCCCATGAGTTACCATTTCACTGTTAGTCTACACCTGTTATTTACTAAGCATCTGAGGAATAAAATGGGATTGATTTGATGTCTCTTCGGTGCATAGCATTCTCTGTACAGGGGCACAAATTTCAAAAGTGAAATATTGTTCCCGAAGGTCGGACAGGTAGACAGCAAGGTTTATACAAACCATCACTGTTGCAAATAAAATACGAGGCCAGAAGCCAGAGGAAATGTGTTAATAAATGCAGAGAAAAAAGTTTCAGAGATACATTGGCTTGCGACGTTATTCACCCTCCTTGGCATTTTTCCTATTTTGTTGCCTTACAACCTGGAATTAAAATAGATTTTGGGGAGTTTTGTATCATTTGATTTACACAACATGCCTACCACTTTGAAGATACAACATATTTTTTATTGTGAAACAAACAAGAAATTCTTATTTCTTGTTTGTTTCACAATAAAAAATATGTTGTATCTTCAAAGTTTTGTTGCCTTACAACCTGGAATTAAAATAGATTTTGGGGAGTTTTGTATCATTTGATTTACACAACATGCCTACCACTTTGAAGATACAACATATTTTTTATTGTGAAACAAACAAGAAATAAGACAAAAAAATGGAAAGAGACACATTTTGTAGAGACACATTTTGCAGCAATTACTCTTGTGGCATGTCTCTATAAGTTTGCACATCTAGCCACTGGGATTTTTGCCCATTCTTCAAGGCAAAACTGCCTCAGCTCCTTCAAGTTTGCTGTACAACAGCGGAACCCATCTACCTTTAAGTCATACCACAGATTCTCAATTGGATTGAGGTCTGGGCTTTGACTAGGCCATTCCAAGACATTTAAATGTTTCCCCTTAAACCACTTGAGTGTTGCTTTATCAGTATGCTTAGGGTCATTGTCCTGCTGGAAGATGAACCTCTATCCCAGTCTCAAATCTCTGGAAGACTGAAACAAGTTTCCCTCAAGAATTTCCCTGTATTTAGCGCCTTCCATCATTCCTTCAATTCTGACCAGTTTCCCAGTCCCTCCTGGTGAAAAACATCCCAACAGCATGATGCTGCCACCACCATGCTTCACTCTGGGTATGGTGTTCTCGGGGTGATGAGAGGTGTTGGGTTTGCGCCAGACATAGCGTTTTCCTTTCCTTGAATTTTAGTCTCATCTGACCAGAGCACCTTCTTCCATATGTTTTGGGAGTCTCCCACATGCCTTTTGGTGAACACCAAACGTGTTTGCTTATTTTTGTCTGGCCACTTCTGTAAAGCCCAGCTCAGTGGACTGTGCAGCTTAAAGTAGTCCTATGAACAGATACTCCAATCGCCGATGTGGAGCTTTGCAGCTCCTTCAGGGTTATCTTTGGTATCTTCATTTCCTCTCTGATTAATGCCCTCCTTGCCTGGTCCGTGAGTTTTGGTGAGCGGCCCTCTCTTGGCAGGTTTGTTGTGGTCCCATGTTCTTTCCATTTATTAATAATGGATTTAATGGTGCTCTGTGGAATGTTCAAAGTTTCTGATATTTTTTTATAACCCAACCCTTATCGGTACTTCTCCACACCTTTTCCCTGACCTGTTTGGAGAGCTCCTTGGTCTTCATGGTATCGCTTGCTTGGTGGTGCCCCTTGCTTAGTGGTGTTGCAGACTCTGGGGCCTTTCAGAACATGTGTATATATACTGATGTGTATATATACTCATGTGACAGATCATGTGACACTTAGATTGCACACAGGAGAACTTTACCTTCAGAAGTCACATAATTAGTTAAGTAATTGGTTGCACCAGACCCCCCCCCCCTCGCACACACTCAATTCTTCATTGCTGTGACTTGCTTGCTAGTTGAGATTCCTGCTCTTCACTCCGTTGTCAGTTTAGCCTACATTTCACTGGTCTTAGTAGCAGAAAGCATTTTTATTTGTGTCCTTCAAGGCAGCTGTCAGTGATCACATTAGGCTGCGATTCATTTTATTATTTGATGGTGGTTTGATCGCGGGGGAGGCACTCGTAATGTCTGCAGTTTTCGGTTTGGTGTATTAGTCTATAAATAAATATCTTTGCCAAAATTAATCTCTCCCATGTCTTATGTCTTTCCTGACGTGAAGTTTGTTCTAAAGAAATTATTTGACTCTGATGTGTGCTATAGAGAGTATTTGACTCTAGCCACAAAATTAAGGAAATTATAATGGGGGGGGGGGGTGATTTAGGCAAGGCCATTGTTTTGGCACAACACCTGTTGCATGTTGTGTTTGTCCGTTAGCCCAGGGCATTGGAATACACGTGTGAATCCTTAGCCCAGAGCTCAAGCTTAGCCTAGACTTAACAGATGCTTGTGTGAACACAGGATAAGCTAGCCCATGGCCAGTCTTCCCTGTGGCTAAGAAAAACACTGTGTGAAAAAGCCTTTTATTGTTTCACATCTGAGACGTTGATATTGTGTGGTGTATTGCAAGCTGGTCTCAACAAAGTAATCAGTATAGGCTGGCTCCCACAGGGTTCTGGTCAAAAGTAGTGTATAACTGTGCAGAGCCGTGGCTGAGTGGGTTGCATCCCAAATCTATCCTCTGGAGACCAGCGTTCAGTCCCTGCGTCTACTTTATACACTGTTTCTCCATCCTGTCTGGATTTTCGTTAACATACCTTTAATTTAAATTTAAAAATGTAAACGTAGTGCACTAGAGAGAATATGGTGACATTTGTGATGCAACCCTAGAGTCTTTAACATCATAATGCTTGTCATTGTAATTAGGCTAATATTGTAGCAACAATGCTACTGCTATGTATGTCACTAACACAATCAGAGTGCAGACTTGAGGTATCATCTAACAATGATTTTCATACTAATGCAACCGTAGATACTTATTTCCTCAACGTTTGTGAACCTTGTAAAAAGCAATCAATGATAGTCCATCTCCCACTCCCTCTCATGGTACACAGACAGACGTACTGGTACTTCTACTAAAAAGCTGCCCAAGGCTATTGCCACCCACAGCTGTGGTGTGTGTGTGTGTGTGTGTGTGTGTGTGTGTGTGTGTGTGTGTGTGTGTGTGTGTGTGTGTGTGTGTGTGTGTGTGTGTGTGTGTGTGTGTGTCCTTGAGGTTGTTGCATGGGTTGGTGTCCTTGAGTACAACCAGCAGATAAGGCTCATGCATATGACTGTTAAAGAAAGTACATGTACAGGGAGGACGGACAATTTCTGGATTTGTCCTTGTGTAATTGTATTCTTTCTTCTTTTAAATGGCTTAAGGAAAATGTATTTGAATATGGTTTGATGCTGTCTGTCTGTCTGTCTGTCTGTCTGTCTGTCTGTCTGTCTGTCTGTCTGTCTGTCTGTCTGTCTGTCTGTCTGTCTGTCTGTCTGTCTGTCTGTCTGTCTGTCTGTCTGTCTGTCTGTCTGTCTGTCTGTCTGTCTGTCTGTCTGTCTGTCTGTCTGTCTGTCTGTCTGTCTGTCTGTCTGTCTGTCTGTCTGTCTGTGTGTGTGTGTGTGTGTGTGTGTGTTTGCACACTTGTGTATTACCATTCTCAGCATCTGTGAATGGAAGCATGGCTCCCCAGTTTCCTTCAGCAGCTGTGCCACTGTTGAGGCATTACACAAGCAGGGAAGTGGGAGGCAGGCAGGCAGGCAGTGGTAATGTGGGGGAAGCTGCTATAGCTGCCTAACAATAAACTCACACCTCCTCAATCTATAATCAGGAACAGGCTCGAGGCATCTGCTCTAGAACAAGATTTCGCTTTAGTCGAAAGACACTTAGTCATGTGGTGTTTTGCAGATAATATACAATGTGTCTGCAAGTATCACAATTTAGTGTTGAAATACAAGGCTGTTTGTGCAAATATGCGCCATTAAATGAATGGACTTTACTTTTTTCTGTTTTATTATTCTATGAATATATAAGATAGAAATAAGATAGAAAAATATATGGATGATGTTTTGTAAAACACCAAGAGAAGTAGTAACACTGTTGCGTTGCAATAACGTTTTCTGGTTCTGATTCTTAGGTCTGGTCAGTGTGATGCTGAACATATGATAACGGATGATACTCATTACAGTATGTGTAGCCCATCAATCATAGAGATTTTATATTTTGAAATTGCAGTGCATCCTTAAAAGCCGCAATTATTGTATCGCGATCCAAGTGCTCATTACGCATAATGACACTTTGGGGAAATAAACTAAACACCTGTAGGCGATTAGATTTCCAACTTTGCAATGAATCTGCAAATTAGATCATTCACAAATGTTCACATTTAAGATCGAATGGCACGCCTGGGAGAGTGTCAAGAGTCATTCGTATCATTTAGGAAAAGTACGCACAGTTTCGATCCATTTTGCCCCAAATGATTGAATGTCTTTCTTGTGTTAATTACGAAAGTAGGCTAGCTAGAACATGCCTTCAAGGTCATGGCTCATATAAAGTAGGTTAGATACAGTATGGGGGAAACGTATGCTGCAAAGGTACAGACACTTTCGTGCTCATAAGAATTGCCCTGCACGGTGGGAAATCCTGCGAAAGTCGAGAAGTACGGCAATTGGTCCGCTATATACAGCATCTCTCTATATTCTGCCGGAAAATCTGTTGTGAAGGTGAAGAGAGGCATCTGGCGCGTGGGAGCCATCGATTTATAACTTCTGATCACGAGCCGGTTCTTGGAAAAACGGGTGCCTGACTGCCTGTAAAACCGTAATGAACAGCTCCAACTCAATACTCAAGTTCAACTTTTGCCATGGGAACGTAGCCAAGTCAAACGGAGGATAGCGCATCCTTCTCCGAATATAAATATCACTGATGGGGCGATTTCAAGCCAACGACTTGTGAGATCTGTTGATAGACGTGGAAAAAAACTGTTGAGGAGAAGCCGAGTATGAGGATGTATTTTCCTAACGTGGACTACAGGCATCTTGGTATAGTTTGCTTGCATCATAGACATATGTTGCAGTGCGCAAGAGGAGAGAGGAAGGTTATTTCGGGGTGCTGGTGTATTTGATGCCCAAGTGCCTCTATAGGAACCACCTGTAACTTTTACAAAATGGATACCTGTCGTTTTTATCGATGTGAAACAAACGTTTTAGAAGAGCATGATAACTTTTTAGGGGGATAACAATAAGTTAGAATTTAGCCTAAAATATTTAGTATTTCCGATATTAAACGTTTGCATCATTTATGAAAGTCAATCTAGAGAAAATAAATCTAGCTCATCGAAAGAGAGCTACTAAGTTTATTTTATATACGATTTTTCCCTCCCTGGGTTGAAGAAATCTCGTTGGCTCATATGGGACTGAGGCACTCGCGTTGCCTGCTCCTACGGAGAAAAATGGCGGAGCCGGACAATTCTGAGGTATGTCAGTTCGCTGGTAAATGATCGAAGGAGTGACATATGCTGGTCAAAATCTTTCGTTATATTGCTATAATCGATAATAATCAACTACTGATGGTTCTGTTTATTAATGTTTTAGTGTCTTTGTCAGTTTTGAAGTAATCAATATTGTATCGACTACTGGTGTCTGTAAAAAGCAATGCAGACACATGCAACGTTTAGTTGTTTTTGTAAATTGTTATGGCATATATCCCGTTAAAATATTACATTTGCAAAGAAATGCAATGCAGAAATGATCTGTAGTGGTTAGCGTGTGCGCTGTCCTTGGTGCTGATTTCACTATCCATTCTGCACAATCTGTCGCATGGACTCCTGCTGCTCTGAAAACGGGTAGATGCGTAACATGATGTAATCTAGCCTACCAAGTGACCTCTAATGCATTCTAAGTGTTTCATTGTATTTGTAAATAACACATTTAGCCATGTAATGCTATAACAAATGGTTTTGAATCAAAGTGCACTGTATTGAAAGCGATTTGTTACTGCAAACAGATCCAGTCCTGTTGCTCTTCTCTGATAATGTTCAAGTGCCCTCTCTTCAAATACACCTACACTCACTTTTGTCTGTCCCTAATTCTCAATCTCTCCCTGCTCTCCCTTCCTCCATCTCTCTCTCTCCCTCCCTCCCTCCCTTTTCATCTCTCACTCTCCCATCTCTCTTTCCTCCCCACGTTGTCTATCTTTATTTCTGTCTCTTCATTTGCTCTATCCCTACCCTCCTCTCTATCTTCATATTCCCTATTTCTCTCTGCCTCACCCCCTCCTCTCTCTTAGCGGCAGTGTACCATCACTACCCCCCAGTCGCAGTCCTTTCAGCCTGCCTCCTTGCCCAAACCTGTGCCAACTGTCCACCATGTGCCACACCCTCCACATACGCCCCATGTAGCGGCCCTTCCCACCTGCCCTGGGCGCGGCAAGATGGCAAAGCTGCTCAACCCAGAGGAAATGACATCACAGGACTACTACTTTGACTCCTACGCCCACTTTGGCATCCATGAGGTAGGTAGGGGACTCATACATGAAGTGGGTAGGAGACTCATCCATCAGATAGGTAGGTAGGGGACTCATACATGAAGTGGGTAGGTGGGTAGGAGACTCATCCATCAGATAGGTAGGTAGGGGACTCATACATGAGGTAGGGGACTCACCCATGAGGTAGGTAGGTAGGTAGGAGACTCATCCATCAGATAGGTAGGTAGGAGACTCATCTACGAGGTAGGTAGGTAGGTAGGATACTCATCCATGAGGTAGGTAGGAGACTCATCCACGAGGTAGGTAGGATACTCATCCACGAGGTAGGTAGGATACTCATCCACGAGGTAGGTAGAATACTCATCCATGAGGTAGATACAGTGCCTTCAGAAAGTATTCACAACCCTTTACTTTTTCCAAATATTGTTGTGTTACAAAGTGGGATTAAAATAGATTTAATTGTTGTTTTTTTGTCAACAATCCACATACTCTGTAATGTCAAACTGGAAGAAAATGTTGATTAAAAAAACAAACAAAAAAACAAGTTATACAAAATAAAATACTAATATATCTTGATTAGATAAGTGTACAACCCCCTAAATCAATACATGTTAGAATCACCTTTGTCAGTGATTACAGCTGTGAGTCATTCTGGGCAAGTCTCTAAGAGCTTTGCACACTTGGATTGTACAATATTTGCACATTATTCTTAAAATAATTATTCAAGCTCTGTCTAATTGGATGTTGATCATTGCTAGACAGCCATTTTCAAGTTTTGCCATAGATTTTTAAGCCAATATAAGTCAAAACTGTAACTAGGCCACTCAGGAACATTCAATGTCGTCTTGGTAAGCAACTCCAGTGTATATTTGGCCTTGTGTTTTAGGTTATTTTCCTGCTGAAAGGTGAATGTGTCTCCCATTGTCTGTTGGAAAGCAGACTGAACACGTTTTCCTCTAGGATTTTGCCTGTGCTTAGCTCTATTTCGTTTTTTTTATCATTAAAACATTAAAAATACTCTCTTCCTTGCCAATGACAAGCATACCCATAACATGATGCAGCCACCACCATGCTTAAAAATATGAAGAGTGGTACTTAGTGATGGATTTGCCCCAAACATAACACTTTGTATTCAGAACATAAAGTTAATTTCTTTGACACATTTATTTGCAGTTTTACTTTAGTGCCTTATTCGAACAGGATTCATGTTTCGGAATATTTTTATTGTGTACAGGCTTCCTTCTTTTCACTCTGTCAATCAGGTTAGTATTGTGGAGTAACTACAATGTTGTTGAGCCATCCTCACTTTTCTACTATAACATCCATTAAACTCTGTAACTGTTTTAAAGTCACTATTGCCCTCATGGTGAAATCCCTGAGCATTTTCCTTCCTCTCTGGCAACTGAGTTAGGAAGGACGCCTGTATCTTTGTATTGACTGGGTGTATTGAGACACCATCCAAAGCATAATTAATAGGTGCCCTTCTTTGGGAGGTATTGGAAAACCTCCCTGGTCTTTGTGGTTCAATCTGTGTTTGAAATTCACTGCTCAACTGAGGGATCTTACAATTATCTGTATGTGTGGGGTTCAGAGATGAGGTAGTCGTTCAAAAATCATCATGTTAAACACTATTATTGCACACAGAGTGAATGCAATTAATACGTACATTGTTATGTGACTTGTTAAGCTAATTTGTACTCCTGAACTTAGGCTTTCCATAACAAAGTGGTTGAATACTTATTGCTCAAGACATTTCAACTTTTCATTTGTTATTAATTTGTACAAAATTCTAAAAATGTAATTCCACGTTGACATTATACGCTATTGTGTGTGGGCCAGTGACCAAAAAAAGGCTGTAACATAACAGAATGTGGAAAAAGTCAAGTGGTGTTAATATTTTCTGGAGGCACTGTAGTTAGGAGACTCATGGATGTTCTTACTGTCCTGCCTGTTGGGATGTTTTGTAAGCACTGTTGCCTCTGCTTGCTCTCTGGGGGGTTTAGGCTTTACACATTTTCGGATGTAGCTGCCAGCAAATTTAATTTATGGATTGCCAAGCAGCCATATAGACGGACTGACTGAACAACTAAGGAACTGACTAATGGACTGACTGGTTTACTGCCTGCCTGCCTGCCTGCTTAACTGGCTAACTATCACGGGACTGACATTCTGTTACCTGGCATGGATAAGGAAAAAGGGCGAGGTATTGAAGTGTCAGACTCATACCACAGAGGTGATCTATTGAAGTGTCAGACTCATACCCCAGAGGTGATCTATTGAAGTGTCAGACTCATACCCCAGAGGTGATCTATTGAAGTGTCAGACTCATACTCCAGATAGTGATCTATTGAAATGTCAGACTCATACCCCAGATCGTGATCTATTGAAGTGTCAGACTCATACCCCAAATGCTCTAGGTATCCTAAAAGAGAATGGGAAAAACCAAAAAATGTGTTTCTATCGAGGTCCTTATTTAGCATGTGGGTCAGGTTACAGTCTGAATGCCAAGCAGACCCAAGAACAGAACTGCCCCCGATAAAATGTGTGAGTGTGTGTGCAGATAGATGGGTATCAGATAATCCCAGTAGGGTTTCGTTATAGACCTACCTCTATTTAAAGAGCCTGTGCCAGTGATGCGGCCTAAATACTGCTTCTGTCACTATGATCGTTTTCTATTAATAGAAATCCAGAAGCTGTCGTTTCTACATGTTTAAGAGAACATGCACTACGTCCCAAATGGCACCATATTCACTATGTAGGGCACTTCTTTCAACCAGGACCCATAGGGATCTGGTGGAAAGTAGTGCGCTATACAGTATGGTGACATTTGGGGGACACACATGTCCTGTACCTCCCACTTCTGAATTGTTCAGTGTAGCATATTCATTACATCCTGTATGAGGACATTTATATACACATTCTCCACACTCTGATGATTCTCTCTTAGCCTGATATTAACTCAATGAGTCCTACCGTATTGCCAGGGCGTTTTGGACATCTCAGCCCTTTTTAACATGGTGTGTTTGGGTTACAGACTTCTGGGTTGTACCATTGGATTTGTTCATTTATTCTGCACCCATAGACACCATTAGTCTGTGTGATTAATGGGGGCTGCACTACAGCGGTGTTTTTGAGACAAGGGTGGATTCCAAAGGTGTCTGGGGACGGGTCTTTAATACAAAATGTCTGTCGAGTCCGAATGGTTTGAGCTGCAAACTATTAAAGCTGTCTATGAAAAACGACTTTGCTCTATGAAGCACACAAGCCACACAAGAGTGATTAGAAGGTAAGGGGTTCTTCTACATAGAAGATCATAGGAAATCCCAGGACATACTGTCTGTAATACTATAATAAGCTCACATAGTTGATGTCACAAACTCCAAACAGTTGTTACTGACTAGGTAGATATACATTTTTTCACAGACCTTAGTTTTTAAAAGGACATTTGTCAATAAAACCCATGAATGCAACTGTTTAAGTCAAATTATGTTTTGTGTTCTACTTGTAGCCCTGGTTGTCCTGAAAATAAAATGGTAAAACACTTTATTGTGAGGCTAAATATGAGGGCTGGACATGCAGATAACTGATAGTCAGATGAATGGAAAGCCGATCTTTGCTGGGATCTCGGGACTGATAGGGTTAAGGCTCTCTGAGCTTGACGTCCTCTGTGTATCATGTTTTTCCTGACCCCATGACCTGACCAGGTAAAACCCCTGGACAAAGTCATCGTCACGGAGCTACAAAGTCTTGCACATTCTGGAAATCCTAACTTCCACATAAGTCAAATATTCACTTAGTCTCCCATTGACACCAACGCATGACTAAAGGCTGGATATTCCGCGATAAGGTTTGAATCCAGTCCTAAGTGAAAATTGGACTTAAGTTAGGATTCAGCTCTCTGTGAGATTCCCAATCCCATCAACATTCCCATCTTGTTCCCTGTTGGACAGGAGATGCTGAAGGATGAAGTACGGACCCTGACCTATAGGAATGCCATGTACCACAACAAGCACATGTTCAAGGACAAGATAGTTCTGGACGTGGGCAGTGGGACAGGCATCCTGTCCATGTTCGCTGCCAACGCGGGCGCCAGGCACGTGTACGGGGTGAGTCCTTGTCCTGCTTTAAACACCAAACACCTTTTTCGCACGGTTCATTTGACAAATGTTGTTGAATGTTGAAGGTAGACATTCCATGAATAGGGCTGATGTGATTCCTTAATTCTCCATGTGGAGAGGCATGTTCGTTCCACATAGCCGATTTCCATGTAAACATTCCAAAACGTTGCGTCCTTCTGAACGCGCCCGTCTATGCATTTAACAGATGCCTGTTGGACACCATAGGGCCGAGCTGAAACATACCCTGCTGGTTTTTATATTTTCCTTTCACATTGTCCTTTTCCAGCATGGCACAAGCAGCCATGGTGGATGCGTAACCAGGCCAGCCCAGATCGGCATGTAGTGTGTAGTGTGAACCAGGCTGAGGAACAAATGGACTTGATGGTTGATATTCGACTGTCGTACAGTCGTCTGATCTGTCTGTTGAGTTGAAGTGGATATAAATTATATAAGTCTTGGTGGGTGTAGCGCTGACACTTGTTCACCTGCACACACGCACGCACGCACACGCACGCGCACACGCACGCACGCACGCACACAAACCAGCACCCTGCTCCCGGTTCATGGTGTAAATTGTCATAACACTCTACTCTACCTCCATTAGCATCTTGGCTAACCCTTCTGAGATCCTGCCATGTAACTACACCAGTGTCGCCTCTGTAATGCTAACAAGCTAACACACATCAGAGGCACATCTCCAGGCTCCCGTCCAGATGATCGCTAATGCAGAAGATCATATAGTCAATGTCTGCATCCCAAATGGTCTTATGAATCATATATAACGCCAATGGAGGAGAGAGGGAAAAGATACAGCACATGGATAACATTTGTGATAAAGTGGAGATTGAATCTAGGATGAGTGGTAAAGCTGCAATGATTGCAGTGGGTGCCCTCATCAAACCTGTGTTTGTTCCTTCTTGTTATGTTCCCCAGATTGAGTGTTCAAGTATATCAGAGTATTCTGAGAAGATCATCAAGTCCAACCACCTACACAATGGTAAGAGCTACACTACATACCAATCATGTATATAGATTCACACAGTGTAGCCGACATGGCTATGTCCTGTCAAAGTTACATGCAACAAGTTAACTAGTCAAGGGACAAGGATTTGGGGAGGATAAACTGAACTGTGTCTAAAGGCAACTTCTGATTCTAGAACTGTGTCTAAAAGGCAACTTCTGATTCTAGAACTGTGTCTAAAGGCAACTTCTGATTCTAGAACTGAGTCTAAAGGCAACTTCTGATTCTAGAACTGTGTCTAAAAGGCAACTTCTGATTCTAGAACTGTGTCTAAAACCAACTTCTGATTCTAGAACTGTGTCTAAAGGCAACTTCTGATTCTAGAACTGTGTCTAAAGGAAACTTCTGATTCTAGAACTGTGTCTAAAGGCAACTTGCAACCATAATATGCATAGTACACATATTAGGCTACTCATGTTCTGTGGATCCGTATTACTATATGGGTGCAGTGGGGGGAGACAGATGGCTTACTGAGAGATAACATGATGTATTAACATTGATAAAGTATCAATGAGAGAGACAGAGAGGAGGGAGAGGGAGAGAGGGAGAGAGAGAGAGAGAGAGAGAGAGAGAGAGAGAGAGAGAGAGAGAGAGAGACAGAGGAGGGAGAGGGAGAGAGAGAGAGGGAGAGGGATGGGGAGAAGGAGAGGGAGAGAGAGAGAGAGGGCGAGAGAGAGAGGGCGAGAGAGTGAGAGAGGGAGGGGGAGAGAGGGAGAGAGAGAGAGGGATGGGGAGAGAGAGAGAGGGGGCGAGGGGAAGAGAGAGAGAGAGAGGGAGGGAGAGAGAGAGAGAGGCAGGGGGAGAGGGAGAGAGAGAGAGAGAGAGGGCGAGAGAGGGAGGGGGAGAGAGAGAGAGAGAGGGAGGGGGAGAGGGAGAGAGAGAGGGCGAGAGAGGGAGGGGGAGAGAGAGAGAGAGAGAGAGGGAGGGGGAGAGAGAGAGAGAGGGAGGGGGAGAGGGAGAGGGAGAGAGAGAGGGGGGGAGAGGGAGGGGGAGGGAGAGAAAGGGAAAGAGGGGGGAGAGGGAGAGGGAGGGGGAGAAGAGAGAAAGAGGGAGAGAGAGAGAGAGAGAGAGAGAGAGAGAGAGAGAGAGAGAGAGAGAGAGAGAGAGAGAGAGAGAGAGAGAGAGAGAGGGAGGGGGAGGGGGAGAGGGAGAGGGAGGGGGAGGGGGAGGGAGAGAAAGAGGGAGAGAGAGAGATATTCAGACAGATATCTTCACTCTGGACTCCGGCTGGCAGCTCTGTCTGGCAGCTCTCCTCCCAAACAAAACATCCCTAAACTGAGACATCAATCAGAATGAGCTGTATGTCACTGATCACCACTCTGAAATGTCACATTGATGGAACTCCACAGATGGACATCTAACTGAATGACCCAGAACAAAAAGTGGAACATTGACACTTGATCAATGTTATTCTAACATTTAGAATATATTTTTGTTGTAGTGGAGTGTTTGGTGTAGTGGAGTGCAGTGTTTGGTGTAGTGGGGTGTTGTGTTGTGTACTGGAGTCTTTAGTATAGTGGAGTCTTTAGTGTAGTGGAGTCTTTAGTGTAGTGGAGCGTTTAGTGTAGTGGAGCGTTTGGTGTAGTGGAGCGTTTGGTGTAGTGGAGTGTTTAGAGGAGTGAAATGTTTAGTGTAGTGAAGTGTTTACTGTAGTGTAGTGTACTGTTTGGTGTACTGGAGTGTTTAGTGTAGTGCAGTGTTTAGTGTAGTAGAG